>NC_083763.1:73772486-73807486 GCF_963514075.1 Conger conger | reverse complement strand
TGGTGATGATGATAATGGTGATGATGATGATGATGATGATGATGATGATGATGATGATGGTGATGATGGTGATGGTGATGGTGATGGTGGTGATGATGATGGTGATGATGATGATGGTGATGATGGTGATGGTGATGATGATGATGATGATGATGATGATGGTGATGATGATGGTGATGATGATGATGATGATGGTGATGATGGTGATGATGGTGATGGTGATGATGATGATGGTGATGATGATGATGGTGATGGTCGTGATGATGATGATGATGATGATGATAGTGACGATGATGCATCCCAGCTTGCCAAGGACACATCTCACTTTGGAGCACAAAAGCTGAGAGTAGCACTGATGTGTTTCTCCACTATACATCACTCTGTATCACAGCATCATCCAGCCACATTTACACTGATCATTTTCAGTCGGGACATAATGACAAGCTATACTCTGTTGCCTCAGTTCAACTGGAAACCCTGTCGTCTGGTGTCTGACTTCATTTGCATCAGAAAGTCTTTTAATAAAAACATATTTTATAACATTGAGCGTCACAAATTTATTTTTGTTGATATTTTCTCATCAATTTAAAAACTCATAAATAGCCACACATTCATTTTCTATTTGGCTTAGATTATTTTATTATTATTATTATTATTATTATTATTATTATTTAAATTAATTAATTAAATAATGTTTCTTAAAAATGTATTTTGCTCACAAAAATGTTTTCATATACTGTAATTGCTCCAAGCAATAATTGCTGTTATTTAATATTTGCCTTAATGTTTTAAGAGATCAATAAATAAAGCGCCTGCCAACTGAGTTAAAGCCAATGGTTTATATGAAAAATGGAAATAATCATCTAGCAAGCAAACACAGTATTATTATTTATTAAATATAAAATCTTGATTAAACTAATCACAGAAGAAGAATCTTGAGTAGCATGGACTTATCCGAAACATCTTTCCCGAAGCATTTAGATCTTAAGTAACCCAGTCAGTGAGTTACTCAAAGAACATGGCATGTTTTGTAAGGATGCCCTGGGAGAAGAGTTGCAAATGTGGCGAGAGAGAGATAACAGGGCTAAAGTCCCCGAAGCAGTTTTTCACTGAAGGGCCTTTCTCAAGGGCCCAACGGCCAGCTTCTTTTCATTTTAGGGTCCAAACGACATCTCTCCAGATGCAGGTCAGCATCCCTATACGCTGACCGGGGGCTTGAACCAGCAACTCCACAGTTGGCAGTCAGACACCCTACCCTCGGCTACCCTGCTGCCCAAACACACAGACGCTAAAATGTGCTGCCTGTGTGTGTGTGTGTGTGCGTGGACAAAGCAGATAGTGAAGGATTCTCCGAACAGACACTCTGTACATCACACAGGGGTATCATTTACACGCTGCAATGCAGAAGATTAAACCAAGGGAAGCCATTCAATCTGTCACCGAAACTACAGCCACAGACAAAACACAATATCTCCGTGCCGCTGCTACAGAATGCACCAGGAGCGAACAGCTGGAGGCGGGCCAGCACGTCCACTTCCTCTGACATTTTTAGGCTGAGCCACCGACCAATGCGGGCGCTCCTCTGGGGAACAGTGCCTCGCTGCTTGCATATGTAAAAGCAAGAGCCGTTTTTTTTTCCGCCTGACGGTGATGGAAACAGCCCAAAATATCTCTAAACTAAATAAATAAACAGGATCAGAGCGCCGTTACTCAATGAGTTTGGACCGCGTTTTTTTTTTGTTGTTTTGTTTCTTTTTTCCTCGCGTTGCCAAGGCCTTTCTCCCTGACGCCAAGGCCGTCGTTCTCCCTGACGCTGAGCCCCGCATTCAGGCGCGTTCGTGCCGCCCTCTCGTTTCACGGCCGCCCGACACGCCGCCGATTCCCTCGCTCCCCGACGGCGGAACCCGCACGCTCGTTTCATTACGCCCTTTATTTCCCCCAAACCCCGAAACGGCGTCGCAGTCCCCGCCTCCGCGCCTCGCTCCGCGCCGCACAACGCCCCGCCAGGACGTAAACAGGGTACTTGGCAAAGATTGGATTATTCAAATGTTCCTCAGGCTGCAGTCGATATTTCTCCAGGAAAAAAAAAACACATTTCAAGTCATAAAAAGGCCTGAGCTCTGTGTTTCTGTAAACGGGCGACTGCCCGGGGTTTGTTATTCATTCATTTATTTTATTTCTCTACTTTTGATGGGCACAGAGGACATCCAATGGCGAGGAGCAAGTGTCCGTGCCAGGGTGCTTAAACGATGACAGAAAAAAAACAAAAAAAAGCACTGTGTCACCTCTGCGGCACCTGCAAGGACACCAGACATTATGTTGTTGTAGAAGTATTATTGGGCCTGTCACTGATGACTCACCCTCATCTCAGCTTTTTCCATAAACCTTTTGGCATGAATTTAAGGCCTCGGAGTCGACCGGACAACACAACGAGTGTAAAATGTGTTCTTTGGTGGCGGGTGGGGGGGGGTCAGCTCTGCCACCAGCTAAGAGACGGACCCCCCCCCCATCGCCCACGGCCTTCAAAATAAAAGCGCAATAAGCAGCCGCCCCAGCAGGCCTCACAGATGTGCGACAAGGCACAAACATGCCACGATATTCAGACGAACACCGCAAGAGTAATAAATAAATCTCTCTAAATAAGTCTCTCTGTGGGGGGAGGTTTAGCTACCTGGGGTAGGGTGTTTATTGTTCCCACACATTCCCCACTGGGAAAACAGTGTTGCTGCCTGAGGAGCTGTCAGTGGCCCAGTAGGGGGCAGTCATCCTCCGGGACTGGGTAGAAAATCTATCAGATCAACAACGGATAAAAGACGACTGAGTTCTCAGCTTAACTACCTCATTATATGTGATGATATTCATATGCTGGGAGTTATCGGTTGGCTATCTCATTTAGCAAGCTTTTATTTCTCAATTTATTTCTTTATTTATTCATCATAATTGTGATCCACTAAGGAGACTATTGCAACTTAATTACAACTTCTATAACTGCCGTTTTACATGTTTATAGACCATTATAAAGGTTTTATGATGTTGTTTTGATGTGTTCAGTTATTTGAAATGCGATTGCGTAAGGAAGTTAACCAACTTAGTTCAACTTTTGAATGAATATACACATTATGAGCTCATTAAAACTAAAACTGGCTTAACTGGTCTTGACTGAAGCTGCTGAAGCAACCGAAGTGAATTGGTTCCATTGAATATGGAGCACAATTCATGAGTTCAGGCTGTTTCGGTAAAAAAAAATCGGCGGCATTCATGCACCGTACCTCTGTCATGGCAACCCCCTTCCCCTGCCAGGCCGGCTTGCTGCTGAGGTACTCAGGAAGACCGGCCTGGCATGCATTATGCATGGGGTGCCTCTCATTTATTCATTGTGTAAGCGAGAGTGAGCCTTATTAAGACCCGGTCGGACTCTGGGAAGAGGCTGTTACAGTGCTCACCGTGGGCCATTAGGGAAGGCTTAAAATGGCTCCCGCGCCAAACAGGAGCGCCTCCGTGACGTCATGTGACGCGTGCTCTCGCTGGCCGGAGACGGCTGTGCTGCTCCTCACACCCACAGTGTGTCACTCTAACGTGCGGATGCAGATGTGTATCGGAGGGCGGGAGAGTGGAAGTTAGGGGGATGGGGGTGTGGGTCCCGCTAATACATTTAAAGCAGAAATACAGTGTATAAATCTATTATAAATCTATTTCAGATGTGTCCCTTTTTCTCCCAATTTGGTAGCCAATTGTACCCAATCTAATCCAATTAGTGTTAGCCGGGGGATACACCGCCCACACCCCGTCCCTCACCCGCCTGAAGGGATCTGGCGATCCGAGAACAACACGCCTTCTTCAAGCCGCCTCTCGTGCTTGTGACCGTGATTCCGAGGCGCCCGGTGTGCTGTTGTGCGAGTCCATCCCACTAACCCTGCCAAGTCCCTCCCTCTGAAGCAGCGAGCCAATTATGCCGCTCCACGAGAGCCGGCCAGACTTGGCTTTTGGCAGGACCGAGAATCGAACCCTGTTCTCGGTGTGCAACTGCAACGAACTGCAACCGCAAGTCTGCTGCATCTTAGCCTGTTATAGTGTATAAATCTAGACATAATCCTGACTGTGGTGTACCCCAGTGTAGGGGCATTAACCTCAGTCACAGTGTCTTCAAGTTGTTGTGGGTTCCTTCAACAGCCAATTCCAGTATTGAGAAGGTGTTGTCGACTATTTTTCAACTTTTGTATTTTGTTTTGGTTCTTGTCAGTGGTCGCATAGGTGTGTCACCATCTTTGGGAGTTGATCCAAATTTGTGCATGCGTTGGCGTGCCTGTATCATTTTTGGAACATATGTTGTCATGGTTGTGTCAAAGCATATGCACGTTGTTTTAATTTAAATTGACTTCAAAAACTAGCTGATTAGTACATTTTAAATGAAGTGAACTTGAATTAAAGTGAAAGTTGTTTACTCAGTTTAGTGTAAGCAACATGCATCCTAAAGTTCGCCTAAATGTAAAGGCAGCCCGGGCAGTATCATTCTGACGTGTTTCCCACTCCACTGCAGTGAGAGAAGAAGAAGACAGTGACGATGTAATGGATCACCACGCACCTTCTTCAGGACGATAGTGCCCTCTTGGTTGCGCTCGTTGGTGGTGATGTCGAACATGGTGCCCCCGTCGCCGGGGACGATGTTGTACTCCACCTCTGCGTTCTTGCCGGTGTCCAGGTCGTGGGCCTTGATCCGGCCCACCGACGATCCCACGGGAGAAGATTCCAGAACCCTCAGGTGGAATATGCCTTTCACAAAGCATGAATAAATATATGAACGAGTGAGCAAGAAAGTGAACGAATAAATAAATAACCGCGAGCTGCAACGCGGGAACGTGCATCGCAGACGGGCATAAATAAAGATGCGTCCTCAGCATAATTAATGAAGGATCACACGTTTGATCACTCAGGGGGGCACCGGCCCCAAATGAGCGAGGGTTATTTAAAGCTCGTCTGAATGTGTTGCTCACCGACTGCGTTTGTAATGAAATAAAACGAAAACAGGTTTATGAGGCTTCTTTCCTCAGGCCACAGAGTGAGAAGGACAGGGCGGATGGAAAGACAGAAATGGGAGGGGAGGGGGGCTGGTTGGGGAAAGGGGTGCCTCCTGGTCACCATCATGTAAAAATGGTTGTATTCTAACGTGGGAATGCAAAAAAATGTCAAAAAATGTGATTAGGTTATTCTCTCCAGATTTAGACCTTGGTATAATTCATGGGGTGATTAAGTGGAAATACGCCATAATTATTCACAGGCTGTCGATGATGCTACACTTTGATGCCAAATAAGCTCATTTTCCACTAATTTACAAAATAACTACTTAACCTCTTGCAATCGCAAATCGGTATTGCAATATTTATTATTTATTTTGTTTCACTTTCCTTGATTTGGCTGCTCGTTAGGAGTGAAGGTCGGACTTTTAACCTGACCCAAGTTAATCAGTGATGTGTTGCTGCTGTACAGTATGTTTTCCTTGATGTGTGTAATGACTATGATTACAGAAAGTGCCATTCAGTTGATTGAATAATACACTTACTGTAAATTCATTGGTGAGAACAGTTGTTAGGCTGTTATGACTTTCCAATGAACTACATTTCCATTATTATAATTTTGGAGGTTGTTTTAAGTTTTGTGGTAATATGTTCTGAGTAAATGACAACCTATTTCAAACGATGTAGTATGTGAGAAATGTACAAAATGATAAGACTAATAATATTGGCAGACTTGTCTGTATGCTATTCCACGCCCACGCATACAGAAAAATATATATATAAATAAATAAATAATAAGACCAGGAAAGGAGAGAAAAGAACAAAATGGCACTATAAGAAAACAAAGCAAGCAAACCAAAAAATCGAACAAAAAAATCCCACAAAAAAACAAAAGCAAAGTGTCCATTCTGCTTTGAAAATATGTCCGGTGGCTCCTGAGAGAGGTGTGTGGCTCTGATGGAACAGAGAT
The DNA here is from genome assembly GCF_963514075.1 of Conger conger. Taxonomy (NCBI): domain Eukaryota; kingdom Metazoa; phylum Chordata; class Actinopteri; order Anguilliformes; family Congridae; genus Conger; species Conger conger. The sequence continues at coordinate 73,801,504 of NC_083763.1, read as the reverse complement.
AAAAAGAGAATATCTGACAGAATGAAGCACCTTTCTCCCGAGTGTGAGTGCCGTTTGCAGCTACGGCTGTTTGTTCTGCCTTTTGCCAGCGGATGTAACATTTTCATTCATGAGACCACTAGTGAAAATGCTTCTACTTTGCATCCCTTTCTAATTTAATACAAACTTTTTCAATACAAATAATATTATCAGCATAACAGTTTGTGTGTAACATTGAACGTTTTAAAAATGTACGTGAATTTCTGAAGTTCTTAGTATTTGTCCCACTTTTTATTTTAATGGCGACTATCGATCTGACATGGACTCCACAAAGTTCATGTCATCATATCATGTCATGATTCATGTTATCCCCACATTATTTGACAATGTTCCAAAGAGCATCTTGTGATGTTACTAAAAGCTTGACTTTTGTCAGTCTTCAAGTGTCCCCATACATATTCAATGGGGTTGAGGTCAGGTGATTGTCAGTGGGGTTGAGGTCAGGTGATTGTCAGTGGGGTTGAGGTCAGGTGATTGTCAGTGGGGTTGAGGTCAGGTGATTGTCAGTGGGGTTGAGGTCAGGTGATTGTCAGTGGGGTTGAGGTCAGGTGATTGTCAGTGGGGTTGAGGTCAGGTGATTGTCAGTGGGGTTGAGGTCAGGTGGTTGTCAGTGGGGTTGAGGACAGGTGATTGTCAGTGGGGTTGAGGTCAGGTGATTGTCAGTGGGGTTGAGGTCAGGTGATTGTCAGTGGGGTTGAGGTCAGGTGATTGTCAGTGGGGTTGAGGACAGGTGATTGTCAGTAGGGTTGAGGTCAGGTGATTGTCAGTGGGGTTGAGGTCAGGTGATTGTCAGTGGGGTTGAGGTCAGGTGATTGTCAGTGGGGTTGAGGTCAGGTGATGGTGGATTCTTTGGTCTCCAAGTAGTTATTGTAAATGCTTTGAGTTAAGTTGCATTTCTTTAAACATTTTATTTCCAGGATTACATGAAAGTTATGTCCCAGATTTTCAATGCGGTCTGTGGACTTTTGGACCCCACTGTATATTTATTTATTGCTACTTTTTTAACAGCTCTCTTCATTTCAATGCAGCAATTAAGCACTCAGCATTATTTCTGTATTTTGCATTTCAGCAAGATAAAATCTGGGACAGAGGATCTAGAATAAATTTTCTTTTTTTTTAAATTATGCACACGCCTCAATATTGTTACAAGCTTCCTGTAGTGTCTTGGCTGATTTGGTTTCCTTTATCTGGGGTGACTTCAGGAGATAAGTGCTTACATCTTGAGACAGCAGTGTAATGAGTAAGGACCTGGGCTTGCAATCTGAAATGTTGCGGTGAAACAGTACTGAAACAGTACAGTACCTTGAGCGAAATACCTAGTTTCAAGCGCTTTAGTGTATATCCAGCTATATAACTGTATACTATGAAAAAGCAAAAGGTCTGTGCAAGTCATTCTTGCTACAAGAAAACATATCGGTTTTACCAGATGTAATAGCTTCTTCTGTGATACACTGATAAGGGCTTGATCTTTCTGCTTACGTGCAGTTTTTACCCAGTTTGGCTTTGTGCAAAACAATCACAAATCAAAAAGCCCAAATATTTACTAGAAATGTGTCATAAAAGTTCAAAAAGAATATGAGCAGAGTTTTTGTTGTGTTGAGGTAAGTTTTTGTAGGCATTGGGTACACAGGAGGCTTGGTAAGGGTTCAGCGTGATTAATTTAACACAGGAAATTGCGGGAGAAGGGCTCACTTTTGGAGAACCTGGGCGGGTTGTCGTTGACGTCGCTGAGGGTGATGTTGATGGTGGTGGTCCCGGCCAGGCCCCCCAGCTGACCCCCCATGTCTTTGGCCTGGATCAGGACCTGGTACAGCTCCTTCACCTCCCGGTCCATGTTCGGGAGGGCTGTCCGGATTACGCCTGCCCAAAACAACCAACCAAACAGTCAGTCAACCAACCAACCAACCAAACAGTCAGTCAACCAACCAACCAACCAAACAGTCAGTCAGTCAACCAACCAACCAACCAACCAAACAGTCAGTCAACCAACCAACCAACCAACCAAACAGTCAGTTAACCAACCAACCAACCAACCAACCAAACAGTCAGTCAACCAACCAACCAACCAACCAAACAGTCAGTCAACCAACCAACCAACCAACCGAACAGTCAGTCAACCAACCAACCAACCAACCAAACAGTCAGTCAACCAACCAACCAACCAACCAAACAGTCAGTCAACCAACCAACCAACCAACCGAACAGTCAGTCAACCAACCAACCAACCAACCAAACAGTCAGTCAACCAACCAAACAGTCAGTCAACCAACCAACCAACCAAACAGTCAGTCAAGCAACCAACCAACCAACCAAACAGTCAGTCAACCAACCAAACAGTCAGTCAACCAACCAACCAACCAACCAACCAACCAACCAACCAACCAAACAGTCAGTCAACCAACCAACCAAACAGTCAGTCAACCAACCAACCAACCAACCAACCAACCAACCAACCAAACAGTCAGTCAACCAACCAACCAAACAGTCAGTCAACCAACCAACCAACCAAACAGTCAGTCAACCAACCAACCAACCAACCAAACAGTCAGTCAACCAACCAAACAGTCAGTCAACCAACCAACCAACCAAACAGTCAGTCAACCAACCAAACAGTCAGTCAACCAACCAACCAACCAACCAACCAACCAACCAACCAAACAGTCAGTCAACCAACCAACCAAACAGTCAGTCAACCAACCAACCAACCAACCAACCAACCAACCAACCAACCAAACAGTCAGTCAACCAACCAACCAAACAGTCAGTCAACCAACCAACCAACCAACCAAACAGTCAGTCAACCAACCAACCAACCAAACAGTCAGTCAACCAACCAACCAACCAACCAACCAACCAAACAGTCAGTCAACCAACCAACCAACCAACCAAACAGTCAGTCAACCAACCAACCAAACAGTCAGTCAACCAACCAACCAACCAACCAAACAGTCAGTCAACCAACCAGCCAACCAACCAAACAGTCATTCAACCAACCAACCAACCAAACAGTCAGTCAACCAACCAACCAACCAACCAAACAGTCAGTCAACCAACCAACCAACCAACCAAACAGTCAGTCAACCAACCAACCAACCAACCAACCAAACAGTCAGTCAACCAACCAACCAACTAAACCAGGGGTTGGCAATCCTGGTCCTGGAGAGCCACAGGGTGTGCTGGCTTTCGTTGTTACTCAGCACTTAATTGATCAATTAAAGCAGTCAATTACACAGTTAACTCACCTCACCTGGTTTCTTGGGGCTGAATCAATATTAAGGTGGAAACAAAAACCACCACACCCTGCGGCTCTCCGGGACTAGGGTTGCCAACCGCTGAACGAAACAAACAGCCAACCAATCAATCAGCCAATCAACTAATCAACCAATCAACCAACCAAGCAGTGACTCACCAACTAGCCAACTAAAACAGCCAACCAATCAATCAACCAATCAACCAACCAATCAACCAACCAATCACCCAATCATGCAGTCAACCAAACAATCAACCAACCAACAAACCAACCAACCAATCAACCAATCAACAAATCACCCAACCAAGCAGCCAGTCAACCAACCAACCAACGAAACAGCCAACCAATCAATCAATCATCCAACCAACCAACAAATCAACAAATCAATCAAGCAGTCAATCAAACATTAATTAATACATTGATTAACATGCATTTATTGATCAACCTTTATTGTCCATAATGGGCAAGTTCCTGTGTTGCCAATTAGAATTAGATTAATAAATAAACAAGAATAGTAAGGGAAAATCAAGAAATGTTATTAGATCTTTACATCAAAATTGGTGAACTGGGCAAACTATATAAGAATTGCAGTGTTTTTTTGCTGTATATAGTTCCTCGTTATACAAAGTAATTGCAAAGAATAAGCCTATTAATTCAGGGATCTTAAAAGAGCCTCTTCATGAGGACTGATCTGAGATAATTTCACGAGGAAATCTGGCTACAAAGGAAAATCTTTGAAATTCTCTTTGAAAAGCTAATCAGCCATATTGATCATCCCGCCCACCTACCCGGGGTCATGCTGAGGGTGGGGGTGGTGGGGCAGCAGAACGCTGAAAGAGAAGTGTCAGGCTTCCCTTTCATTCCGCTGTTTAATTAGGGTTTTGACGCGCTCAGCATTCCGAGATTCCGACCCCGGGAACAACTCCCTTGCTCACACACCTGCGTTCCTCTGCATGGTTAAGGCGCACGGGGTGAGCTGGGTGACTGTAATGTAATGTAGGCGGGTCTTTTCGGAGCGCTGTTCCGATGAAGGATGAGCAGGGACGGAGGCACGCACTGGGAGCGTTCGGGGCGATGCGCGGAGGGAGTATTTGGGGAAGTCTTTCTCGCTCTCCTGGCCTGATTTTCCCCGTGTTTGCTCTAGGTACGGGGAGCTGGCTCAGACAGACCCCACGTGGCAAACATTTGATCTCTCTCTCATTTCTCAAACACAGACACAGCCCAGGGTAGGTTCTCAGATGCTCGCTTTGCTTGGAGAATGATAAAATGCACATTCAGCTTTGATCTTCACAGTCACTTATTAAACGCACAGAAACGTAACAGCACCTTTTTTGCGATGGCGATATGTTGTTTTTGATTATGTGTATGTAGCGCTTACCGATGAACTGCCTTTGTTCTTAGAAGGTCACCATTCAACGTTGTGTTCTCTCCTAATTGCTGCTGTTTTTAGAAAACAGCAATCATTTGTATGTCACAGATCATATAAAGGGGGGAGAGAGAGTAAGAGAGTGTGTGTGTGTTTATGTGAGCGTGTGTGTGTGTGTGTGTGTGTGTGCGTGCATGTATGTGTGTATCCACATTCATCAGCATTCTCAAATTAGCATACAGGCCTTTCCGAAGTTGGCTGGAAGCCCTAAATTTGTGCAGTGCTTTTGAAAGCCTTCCAAAATAATTATCATGCAGTGTTTCCATCCGGTGATATCTGAGCAGTGTAATCCTTGAACAGACACCTTTAATATGCATGAACAGATGTTGTATTATTTCTGTTGTTTTGAAACTTCTGTATAGTTCAATCTGTGCAGAGAAAAAGCGAAAGAAAGTTCCGGTCTACAGAATCAGTGCTCCGGATCCAACAGAATACCCATCTGTGGCAGGGCTGATTGGCCCATCTCGTATGCTACATTCCTCAAGTCTATAAAACATAACTTCAGATTCCTTCTAAAGTTTCAAATGTTCAGCAATGCCCCAACGCTGTGAAACTTTGTTTTTTTTGTGAGCTTCTGATTCTTCCCGCTCAGTTCTGCACCGCGACGCACCGACAAATGTAATCCTAATTTAATGGAGGCCGTTTGATATGGTGTTGCTGCCTCTTACTGGATTTGGAAATAGAACCGGAGACCGGGACGTGCACAAACGAGTGACAACCAGGAACCGGCATTGATCGGGTTCCTGAATATCATGATAATTGCATGCCTGTTCTGGGACTGCTCAGCTTCGTATAAATCGCGCTTCCTTTAGCCTCGATGTCTAGCTTAGCGGCATCTTTTTTTCAAACCAATCGACCGTACCCATTTACTCTGGTCGATAATGATAAACCTCACAGGGAGGGGAAACCCAGGAAGAGGGGCAGGACGTGTAAGGATGTTGCCTGAACCTGTACACAAAATGCTCCACGCTCACAGTGTCAATGCACGGATTAGCAAGAACTAAATGGCATCTAACACCAGTCGTTCTTTTACGACGCCGCGGTGCATTGTGGGTAAACGAGAAAAGTCTTCGGGGGGTGCCCGATGACTCAGTGGAGCATCGCCGCTCAATTCAGACGAGTTATGATATTACCATTCGTTTGGATTACTTCCCCCCCCCGCCCAACCCCGGCTCCCACCGAGAGACTGCAGAGATCTGATAAAGTTTATGTCTTATTCCAAAGCACTTTCCAAGAGGAAACTGTTGCAGTGGGTGATTTATCGCTTGCATTCTGTGCCAGCACGACTGGCGCTATGCAGCTATTGTTGTGCGAAATACAAAGGCCACCTGAAACCAGCCACCATTCCCCCTTAAGTGAGTTGTCATGAAAGGGGGTGAGCGTCGAAGTAGGCCGCACAAGCCTCGCATTCCCAAACACGTTTAGCACACGTGACAGTGACGTTACACTGCTGACAGTGGGGGCAAGTCACGTGACCGGATAAAGGAAGCCCTGTTCTCCCACTGCAGTTTGACAAATGCATTTTGGCGATCAGCGTTAAGGCTGAACGTAGACTGAATCCAGGCAACATTACTCAGGAAAAAGTGCTGCGATTCAAACATGTACGGATTCATTATTCTGGCATGTTCGGTTTACCCTGGAATGCACAACACATTGAATACCCGACATGGGTCCAAATGGACCCACGTTCTTTTATGATTTCTTTCTAACATCACCTGCAATGTTCACTTTTGGTTCCTTAACTTGCGATTTTCTGTCAATTCGCGACAGGATAATGAGCATTTATAAACTTCACTTTGGTGCACTTTGTTGATTTGTGGGAGAAGCAGGGAGATTACCAGTCCTGCCAGGTGCTGCTACTACTAATCCTACCTACTCGAAAGACTACGATACACAATGGCGAACAGAGAAATGTAAAGGCCTTACTGAAAGCCTGTTTCTCAGGCCGGCACGGTGTATACCTGTCTTGGGATCGACGGAGAAGTAGGGCTGTCCGAGCAGGATGCTGTACACCACCCTGGCGCTGTTCCCGTAGGTGGGGTCGTCCGCGTCCGTTGCCGTCACCTGCATCACATAGGTACCTGGGGAGGAAGCAAGGGCCCGTTCAACCTTTAACCTTTGACCTTTGACCTTGACCCTTGATCTTTTTTTTTTTCTTAGATGACAAAAACATGCTGCAGTGATCATTTTCAAAAATATATGTTTTATTTAATTTAATTTAATTGATGCCAAACTTTCACCTCCTGTACCTCAGGCTCTAAAATTTTGATTGAATGTCTCTTATGCTAAGATAAATACTGTACAAATCCAACAGTCAATGTCCTTTTTTAAGGATGCAGGGTCTCAGGGTCCAATATTCTCCCAATTTGTAGCCTGATTTTTACTAATGATTCACCGCTACAACCCTGCCCGCCTGTGGTTGGTAAGAGAGCAACACGTCTTCTGCAACCCCGGAACGTGATTCCAGAACACTTGAGAATCTGCCAAATCTCCCCGCCGACTCCCGCCACCCACGCTCAGCAGTGGCCCGATGTTGCCTCCTCTCTTTGGCCTCCACTGGCTTCCCATTGCCGCACGCATCCGTTTCAAGGCCCTAGTGTTGGCATTTCAGGCTGCTAAGGGTACTGCCCCACCTTACATACAATCCCTGATCACTCCCTACTCCCCAGCTAGACCACTCCGGTCTGCCAGCTCTGGTCGCCTTACGGTTCCCTCTCTACGTGCACCTGGCGGTCGAGCTGCACGTTCACGCCTGTTTTCCGTTCTGGTTCCTCAGTGGTGGAATGACCTGCCTACCACTGTCAGAACAGCAGAATCCCTCCCCCTATTTCGACGCAGACTCAAAACCCACCTTTTCAAACTCTACCTTAGTCCTCCCTCCTGATTTCCCCTGCCCCTCCTTTCTGATATCCCTATCCTTGTCTAAACCCCCCCCCCCCCCCCCAAAAAAAAAAAAAAAAAAAAAAAAAACTTCTGATCACAACTATGTTTAGAACAGCATTTCATGTGTATTTAGCTAGTTTCTGGATGTGATGCTCTGACTTATGGTAGAACCTATGCACTTGTAAGTCGCTTTGGATTAAAAGCGTCTGCCAAATGACTAAAATGTAAATGTAAATGTCCCTCAGGTTCAGCCTCAGATCTGGCAGGACCCGGGCGTAGCACCCAGGTCCTCGCTGTGCGTCGGCATCAAACGAAAGCCTCAACCGTCGTACCGCCACGACTGCGAACTCTGACCTTTTGACTTGGGAGTTGAGCGGTACAAAAATATCTTTCACGACAAGCGAGCGGCACCACTCCCAATCCCACACAGCTGCTGATCCACCTGCTTTTTGAGACGCAGAACTGCAGGGGCAGGTCCATTCACCAGCTATTCTGCACTCCTGCACCAGCTGAATCTCATCTCCGCTGCCTCTCCTCTCGTGGACCGCTGTACCTACCGCAGTAGTGCTGATTCGCAAAAACACTGGCAGTCCGACAGCTGCACCAATGACAGGCAACGCGTGTACTTGTTAGCTGTTTTTTTTCTTTTTTTGTTGTTGTTGTTTTTGGATACAGTTTTGCAGCTGCGATTCTTTAGTCCTAGAACGGCTAATCACTGCAGCTAACAAGGCTGCACTTGGTGACATGATTAGACATAACGATGGACTCTATATTAGGGAAACGACAAATAAAGACGGAATGGAGAAAAACACAAACAATGACTCGGCTCCGGGTTTTCACTTTCAGAGGGGTGTTAGTTATTTACCACTCCTAATTTGGAAAGACCATACTAGCACTGGTTCTGTATTTGGACAACTGAATTGTAATGATTTTTGCTTAATGTTTACATTCATCAAAGCAATCTCGGCTGTTTTATGTTTTAATCCTCCTATTTTATTTGGGGTCAATTTGACAGTGTTTGACATGTTTTCATCTTTCATCACTCTTTGTAGACTTTCCTATACAGGTGCAAAACTTTCACTTCCTGTACCTCAGGCTCTAAAATAAGATGTTTCTCACAGATTATTCAAAGTTTGGAGATAATAAGAAGGCGACACACAAAGTGTCAGAATTTCTCTTTTGCAATAATTTTGCATTAATTTAGACTGTTGGAGTCCATTTGACCCCGACCATAAAAGTGGGTTAAACACTTGTAAAGGCTCACAGACATGGCCATCCCCATATAATGTCACTTCCTATTCTTTGACAAAACTGTCAATGCAAACCCATCACTTTCTCTTTCTGTGTGTGACTGTATCTGTACCCTCCCCATCCTCAGAGAGGAAGAGCCCACCTCCAGGGAGCCATTGCATTACATTATTGGCATTTGGCAGACGCTCTTATCCAGAGCGACGTACAGTTGATGAGACTAAGCAGGAGACGATCCTCCCCTGGAGCAATGCAGGGTTAGGGCTCATGGGCTCAAGAGCCAAACGGCTGTGCGGATCTTATTGCGGCTACACCGGGATTAGAACCACTGACCTTGCGTGTCCCAGTCCTTTACCTTAACCACTACGCTACAGCCTCGGCCCAGAACGGCGGAGCGCATTGCCTCTCGGCCCGTGATCAATCCTCGTCTGATTTATAGCGCATAGCGGTGAACACAGACCCCAATCACGTAATTGCCTGTAACTGGCAGCTTCCCGCCGCTCCGAGCAGATGGTTAACGACTGTATTAAAAGTGCGGGTGACAAAGGTCAGAGAGCCTCCATCTTGTCAGCGGCCGATCTTCTCCCAGGCGGCTGGGAGCGGTGTTGATCGTTCCTCCGCACCGTGCGGACAATATTCAGGAACATCTCCACTGCTCACCTCTTCATCCTATTTTTATCCATTTCAGCACACCCATAGGGAGCTATGTGCATCCGATAATCACTGAAAGATGAGCTTTGTGTCTAAACAATGACATACAGCGCATACTCACACACAAAATACACACACACACACACACACACACAAAGCTCTCATTGTAGTGTTTTACTTGACACAGCATACCAGAATTTAAATCACCCTAATCCCAGCCATTGATTGTAAGTTAGACAAAGAAATCCGATCAATCCAAAACATTTTTTTTTACAGTTTTCCTATTGTGCAAGGCTAAGACAAACTGAGGTACCGACAGAGCTAATGCAATTTTCACATTTCGATGTTATCCAGCATGACGCAGGAGGTGCAAATAAACTGCAGAGCTCTTCTGCATGCTGTTCTCCATAAGTGCGACATGCACTGACCACATGGGGTTTGCTGAAGGAACGTGTTTCTCTGTCACTTCTGCCGTGAACAAAAGAAAACGTGTGGCGTTTCGACTGTGGAATACGATGGTGCAGGTGAGAAATCAGCAGGGAAAAATATTCATATTCAACACACCTCAAAAAGAAAGGAGGAAAGAAAGAAAGAAAGAACATAAAAGTCCCTCAGAAGCGAGAGGAACAAATTAGATTTTGTCTGTTGCGTAAAGACTCATTTAGCCGCGGGAAGAGGCGGAGGAAATCACAAAGGCACGAAATTTCATTGGCGAACGCGGAGGGGCCGCACGCCTCAAGACAGCGGGAGGTTTGTGGGTAATTCTCAAAGACTTATTTTTAACGTTTCGTTCGTTTTTTTAAAGCCGCTATTGCCGTTAAGTTCTTCGTCCAGACGCAGACAATAAGCGGAGTAATTAAATGCGGTACGGTGTGAAATCTTACACAATCTTATCAGAAATCTTAATTTCTGCTGGGTCCGTCTGCACTGAGCCTGGGAGGAATGTCGATGGCGATAGCCCTGACTTATCTGAGAGGTGGCAGTTCGGCCCATTGATTTCCTCTGAAATTATGGGCGCAATAAGGGAGGCCGGGAAACTTTGCTGCCTTTCTTCACACCGAGTTGCGTCGATATTAGAACAGCTTACGTATCATTTTAAAGGACCTATTCAGACGTGATGAAGGCCCAATGGTTCACCCGTAAATCCGTTTTACTTCAGGGGAACAAGTGCCGTGGACATTTTTCTGCTGCTGTTGCAACTATTGGAAACTACTTGGACAGATGATCTTTATATGTGTGCAACTCATCAACAAAATGGCAGTTACTGAGCTGCGTACAAACATCACGAGTGAACAGTTTGGCTCAGATAGTGTCCTGCTCAACTCTTATATCGTGTACAGCAGTGGTCTCCAGCCCCGGTCCTCAGGAGCTACTGGGTCTGCTGGTTTTCGGTTACACCATACAGTTAGCACCCTGTTGAGACCCAGGTAACCAGGTGAAGAGAACTGTGCCGTTAATTGCTCTAATTGATTAATTAAGTGCAGAGTAACAACGGAAACCAGCAGACACTGTTGCTCTCCAGGACCAGGGTTGGAGACCACTGGTGTAGGGGTAGGTGCCACTATAATCAATCTTGCACTCACCTGTACTACATAAACATAATCACTCTCTCCCTCACCTGTGCTACAGAAATATAATCAATCTCCCACTCACCTGTACTACATAAACACAATCTGGTTTGCTCCCACTCACCTGAACAACAGAAACATAATCAACCTCTCACTCAACTGTACTATATAAACACAATCTGGATTGCTCCCACTCACCTGAACAGTAGCAGTCTCTCTTTACTTACCAAATGGTGACCATACTATAGTTTTTAAACATACGCATGCAAATGCATTTAATTTTACAACAACTTACCCCAATCGTTCTTGAAATTAGTTTTTAATAGTTTCTGAAAGTTTTTTTTTTTTATGGCTGCCTTGCAGAAATTCTGCTAGAAATATAAATTCTAATACAATGATATCCCCATGTCTCATGAGACCACAGTCAAAGAAAGTCAAATTATTTCATCAATAAAGGAAATGAAAGCTGTCATTCACTCGTCAAACAGTGAATAAATAGAAGATGGATTTTAACAGTGGCACCATTATTACGTAAATACTGTCACAGAATACACGTAAATCTAATAATGGGAGCAAATTGGGTCAGAAATAACATTAATAGAACAGCGATTCGAAGCTGGCAGGCTAGCATTTTGAGGCTGGTCATTTAAATTCTGCAAACGCAGCTTGCGGTGCGGTATGCGTCCCACTTTCTGGAACCACTGAATCTCTAATGCATTTCCTCGAAAATATCGATTTCAATACAGAGCCTTCTCAAGCGCTCTCCCTCTCGCTGATATGATTCATTTAAGAGGGCTCATTCGACGTCCACACACTTACATCCCACTGATGCTACAGCGGTGTATGATTTCAATTCCTCCTGTTGATGTTTCCGGACTAAGACGTGAATATGTAAAAGGTCACATCTCTTTGCGTAGATGTCACACTCATTATAGTACGATGCACACATCCCATAACACCCATTTATGAGGAAACATGTCTTCATACTGCTACTGTTCAGACCACAAGCCTAATCAGTGAAGCTCTGTCCGGATAACTTCCTTATTGAGTTCACACTGAAGTTATTATTGTGCAGAGGTGTGTGTTTTTCTGCTGCAGAGGCAAAATTATGCTCCTGATGATCGGCTGGCGTTTGTAATTTGAGAGGGTTTCCAGTGGTCTTCTCGTTCCCAACCTAATTAGGAATTTCTATTCTCGGACCTGACATACTTCTTTCACACACTTCTATCCCACCTCCCTCTCTCTCTCTCTCTCTCTCTCTCTTTCTCTCTCCCTCAGTTCAATTCAATTCAAGTTGCTTTATTGGCATGACAGAACATTACATTTTGTATTGCCAAAGCATATAAAAATTTTCAAAAAACATTGAAGGACTAGGAAGAAAATAAAACACTAACCATACATTAGAATATGAACTCTCTCTCTCTTGCTCTCACTCTCTCTCTCTGTCTCACTCTCTCTCTTGCTCTTTCTCTCTCCCACACACACACACACACACACACACACACAAGGGTTGAGTAACAGTGGGAGGGTTTTATGTTTTATAAAGGAACATCAAAAGTACAAAGCCTTGCAGCATTTTACAAGGATAGCTCAGTTCCAATGCCCTCAAGTCAACACATTTCTCGGAGGCAACAAACACTATTTTTTTTATGAACTCCACGGATCTCCTTCATAACATGTATTTATTGCTGTGTTGCTTTCTTTCTTTATATTTCCTTTTGGCTGATTATAATTATCATGGTTATAATTATCTGTCTTGTGGTACTTTCTTTAGTTTTAATATAAATAGCAGTTACATGTCGATGCATTTGCAGCTGTGGAAATCCGGATGTCATCCCAACTGCACGGTCATGAATCCAAAAGCAGTGTTCGATTTCAGTTGACTTATGAAATTATGGATAGGCCTAAGTCAACCCATCCCTATGTGACAACAACATTTAATAACAAATGTCATATACGTATATTGTTATGAACCATTGTTATGGACCAATATTGATGAAACTGCCAGGCCATATCTGAATCAAATTTAAAGTCAATGATTCAGAGTTTTTTTGTTTGTTTTGTCCTGAATTTCTAACCAACGCACCGACATCTCGGTGCAAAACTGTATGCTTTCATACCCCGAGGTCTTTTCATTGTAGCCACGGTAGCCAAAATAACGGACAGCTGGGCCCGCCCAACGTTCTGATATGAAACCATGAGCCACTGAGTTGTATAATTGCTGTAGCTTGGGTAATTGGGTTGAAGGTTGCAGGTTGTCGGTTGAATTTTGAGGGGATGTTACTGAGCCTGGCCATCACACTCAGTCTGGATTCCTTCAGCATATGCTGTACAGTATTCTCCCTCATAAATGAATAACCAGACAGAAATATGAGCTGTGTGTGTAAGTGGAAAAGGGCTCTGTGCAAAGCAAATAATGAAATAAAGAAATGCTGCATTTGTTTTGTGTGCACTCTTATCCATCTGCTTACACAGCTTATGTTCGTGTCTTTACTGTATACACACATAAATGGATGAAAATCACATCTGTCCAACAATACTAAAAATACACATGCATTGCACTGCCAGACCTAAAAATAAACAAATGCATTTTTTTCCCTTTAATCTTCCACTGGGGTCTCCGGTAGATCCGTCCCTGCTGAACATTCAAGTTTAAACCAGTCTGATCAAGCTGGTCAAACTGGACACGTCTAGGTGGTTGACCAGCTGACAGCTAGTCCACCATTTTGGCCACAACCTTTATTAACCAGCTTTGACCAGCCACAGACATGCTATGACCATCTAAAACCAGCTTAGCTGAATCCTAGCATGGAATTTTCAGCAGGGTTGCTGGCTAATAACAGCAGGCAAAATGCTAACAATTGTGAGCACTTTTGGGCTGAATCGTCATGTTGTTATGTTACGTTATGCTGTTATATTATTGTATGTGATGTTGTGTTAACACGTCCATATGGAACGGCTTGAGTGATAGGATGGGAAAGCAGTCTTGGCTTGCATTGAGATTCTCTTTCTGACCTTGAACACTTTTCATGGGATACATTAAAGGAGCAAGCCTCCCATGCAGTCTGAAAAAGACGGATGACCCTGCTTAACCTGAGAGGAGAGACAGCTGGATGGCAGCCAATGAAAGAGCCCCATTAGACCTGAATGTTCTCTGGAGCCAATGAGAGAGAGGCCTGTTTAACATGAGATATAAGGAGATGGCTTGAGCCAATGAGAGTGCGCCATTTTACCCGAACATTGCAGAAGAGATGGCTGGAGGCAATGAGAGAGTCCTGTTTAACTTCAGATATCAGCAGGAGATGGCTAGAGCCAATTTAACCCAATAGAGCCAATAGAGTCCCATTTAACCCTAGAGATTACAATAATTTCCTGAATTGATTGAACTGTAATGGAATTAAGTCCGACCCTGGATTTCATAAAGCATCTACAGTAAAAAAAAATGTTTTCCCCAGGTAATAATGACGGTGAAGATTTTGGTACTTGAATCGTAGAGTTCACAGTTTGGCCCTTACTGTATGTGGAGTGCTATAAATGTTGAAGATTAATGTCTCCCGATGACAGAGGTGAGCCCTTCCATTCCTGGAGGGCCGGCGAGTAACCTCCTGAGACACGGCAGCGAAAAAATAAAAAATATAAAATAAAGAAAAGTTTATGAATATGAAACGGAGAGATGGCCGACCGCAGCATACGCTTCCCAAGGCGCGCGTACGCTCACCTGAACTCATCTTAACTGACAATAACTGCAAAAAAAAATATACGAAAAATCCGAAATAAAACCTAAAAAAAAAAGAAACTAATTCAAGCTCACTTTTCTCGCTCGAGCTTCTGCCAAACTTCCCTTCACACCCCGGGAAAAGCCGCGAATGTCCCCCTGTGGAATTAGCCGCACTTTCAACGCCCCCCGCTCCCCACTCTGAAGGGGGATCCTCTCTCGAGTTTCAGCACAGCCGCGGCGCGACCGCGGTCTGATCACGACGGGGTGCGATCTGCAACGCAGCGTGTTCGTGAGAAACTAAAGTAATTCAGGTACTGCGATTGCGCTTAAAAGAACGAATCGATAAAAAAAGAAAATGTGTTGAACTATTTTCCCCGCTGCACGAGTGGCACTACGCCAGAGGCCACAGCAGAGACGCTCCCTGTCTTCCTCCAGAACACATCTGTTCGCATTGCTCCTTGGCTCACCTGGCGATGAACTGCGAGTGTTCATTATACGGATGCTGGCCCTCTCTGCGCTCCTGGGAGTGCTGTGTGCTACCTCTAACCCATCTGCTGTCGAAAACTCACCATCAGGGACGCCCGGAAGGCCGGCGGTACGGCTGGCTTCGTTTTCTGTCTGCCGCTGATCGGCCAGAGACTTAACCCGCACGGGGCCAGTTTCACAGACACAGATTAAGCCTAGGCTCAGACTAAACTCCAGAGATTATCCATGCAAAACTCTATTTAGTCCAGGACTAATCTGTATCTGTAAACCAGGCCCCGGTTTAAATCAGTCCCTGGTTCAAGGGCAGAAATGGAGCATTCCTATTACGAGCATTTTTTAAATCATTATTTCATCTCTCATTTCTACAAATTAGTTAGACTCGTGTCATGTGCTCGCTGCGCAAAGTTAACAACAGAATGTAAGATTAATGAAGAAAAAAAATAAATTAAAATTTCTAAATTTAATATACACTCACTGAGCACTTTATTACTAATTTATTACTCATTAATACAACACCTTGTTAATGAGAGAGGTCAGAGGAGAAGGGTCAGACTGGTCAAAGCTGAGAGGAAGGTGATTAATGCTAATAACACATCAAACTAGTGGATAGGCTACAGCAGCAGAAGACTTAATGAGTCTAAAAAATAAGTTTAATGAATACCTGATAAAGTGCTCACTGAGTGTAGTTCATTGCATTTATGCTAAGCAGTCTGATATGTTATTGTATAAATGTGGTTTTCGAACCCAGATTGAAACTGACGCGCTAACCACTTAATTTGAACCACCACGCTAAACCTGCTGAATTGTCAACCCTGTCTCCCAAGCAAAAGAGCCTCTTCTCCCCTCAGTTAACGCTGAAGCCTCCCTTTAGCACCCCTAGTGGATGTTTGATTTCAGAACTGCGGCAAAGTGTACCTGTGAGAATGTAATCGAGGTTTTCCGTGAGACTGGGTAGCAGACTTTACTATCCCTGCATTACATTCTCAATCTCCCTCTTGATGTTTATCTGTTCATTAATTAATATTCCGCTGGGGTCTACGGCAGGGCCCTGTTTGCTGATACTTAGCAGAGCTATTTGAGGGACAGGAGTTGAACGGCTACTCTAACAGTTTGCTGAAGGATTTTTAAATTTTAATTTATTTTTTACCAACCCCCAATGCTTTACTGTACATCCACTGAGCGGTAAACTATGTGAATTTATTATGCATGGATTTACCAGTCCTTTATACAATATCTAATACTATATTCCCAACCCCATCTGCTGCCTAATGCACTATATCATCAACCTCCCTAGTACAGCACTTAACATTATGTTTGGGCTTCACGTTATAATACTATCTGTTGTGATTCTGATGACTTGGCATCTGTTCTATTCATTGCCTGAGGCTTTATGTACATACTTTTAAAAAGTTCTGGATAAGATGCAAGTTCTGCATGCGAGCGTCTGCTAAATGGCAAAATACAAATTGAAGAGGAACCCCAGGGGGGTGGGGTGGGGCAGGGGAAGTGATTAGTGCTTTTCTCAGCGTTAGAGGTAATGCCGTAATCTCTAAAATGGCTTCCGTGACCGGGGCAGAGGGGGATACGTGGCGGTGATTTGAATGGATATGTTCCAGTGGAGTGTGACTGTGTTAACTGCAGATAACTGGGACGGCAGGTCATACGTCCTGTTAATGTTCCAACGCTTTATGGCCTGTTCAATGTTAATGAGTGGCCATTAAGGCTTATCTGAAAACAATATTTAGTGTTTATAGGGAGAGGAATCGAACGCGGTGAAGACTTATCGACGTAATTCATGTTTTGGACCCACAAATAAAATTAGCATATTGCTACATACGGCGCAGAGCGACTAATTATTTATGCTTTTATTCATGCATTTATTTCTTTTTATGAGTTTCCCTGTAATATCCTCAATTAATTCCAAAGCGGTACTCCAGCCATTTAACTAAAATGACCGCATCGCTGAATCATGTACCATACATGGTCAAATATGTCATTCTGTTGGATTCAAATGCTTCTCTGTGCTCGATTGATCTTGCCTGGTGCAATTGAGCCAACCAAGAGGTCCAGAATGCGGGGTGAACAGTTTTAAGAGAAGCATTTAATACGTTCCAATACACCGGACAAGCTCAGTAAAGCATAGGAGAGTATTTGGAATCAAAGCGATTGCTTATTTGAGCCAGGTCTCGGGGTTTTATGGATTTTGTGTGAAATGCTGTGTGAAAGAAGCACCCAGCCAGGGGTACTATGAAGCACATGATAACAGGCATATGCCTTGATATTAACGAGCTCACACGCCAGACTCCGACACAGCAACACAAAACATTTACCCATAATAGGAACACCGTATAACACATCATAAAGATGTCAGCGCTATGTAAATACAATCTATTTACTGCTTAATTCACACTGTTACACATATGAGAAATGCATTTGCAAGCCTTGTTGGTGTAAACACCGGCTGCATGTTCTAACCACAGTAACATATTCTAGCGGTTAATTGTTTTAGATGTACGTTTAGCCGGTGTGGGAATGCTTGTGTCGATGCTCCAGAGAGGGAGGCCTCCGCTTTTAATCTCAGACGGCTCGAAGGTCATTTTAATTACGCTCCGTGTGGAAGATGGCTGTCGTACATTGAGATAAGAAAGCCCCATTAGGGATGATAATGTTCAGCCAGGGCAGTTAAGAGTCCAGACCAGGGGTAGTGTGGCTGTAATTACCCAGCAAGAAGGCCCCTCTCTGAGCCAAACTGGTCGACACAGTCGATTCGTAGAGCCCAGTAAACTGCTGGTTCAGAAAGCAGAAGGATCGTGAGATCTTACCTAGAGATATAGCATGATTTATTTTTTTCATCACATTCTGTTTCTCATGAGAAACTTCACTTTGCGCTGTAAATATGTGACTTGACACTGCAAAGGGTGTACCATCGCACAGTTCTCAAACTGCAACAACATAAACAACTGATACCTCGTTTTGCACCTCTGATCTTCTAGTTTCACATCAAATTAATAAAGGAGATCTGCGCTCTGATACCCCCTTTATGCCGTTGTGTGACATATGTTCTGATCTCCCTGAGACCTCAGAAATCCCTCAAACCCTCACACAAAGGGAAAACGAACGAGGAGAACTCATGGAAAGTCACCTTGTCTCTGATTTTCCGGCTCAGCGGAGACGGGTCACTTTTGGGCGGTGACACGCTTTATTTCCCTC
The DNA here is from genome assembly GCF_963514075.1 of Conger conger. Classification (NCBI taxonomy): domain Eukaryota; kingdom Metazoa; phylum Chordata; class Actinopteri; order Anguilliformes; family Congridae; genus Conger; species Conger conger. Next base: position 73,783,025 of record NC_083763.1, on the reverse strand, counting down.
TGTCCGGTGGGAGATACGGTGCTTTTAATCTGGTGCATAATGCGCTATTAGCGGGACCCTTTTAAAGGCTTGTTCCAAGCATGTTTTCAGATAGTTGTGCATTGACCAGTAACGATAACATTAATGTGACAGAAAATGGGTTTGGTCGTCTGAGGTGTCTCTAGGCCCGAGAGATTATGCAGTGTGTTAATGCAGCTTTTCACAGAATACTTTTCACTAGAGTACAGCCATTTGCCACAAACATTGGTTCAGAGACAAAAATGAAACACCTGGTTTTATGCACGTACATACTCATACGCCATAGAAAATATTTTGATGGAAATACTGTAAGTAATCCATTTATAATTCATATGAGCAAGACAATACTACAACATGATGCACATAATTGGTAATATGGAGTAATCAAAGGGAGACTTCTTTCTGAATTATAAATTCACTTTGGATATTTTTTAGACATAAAACGTCCACTGGCAGCTCCATTACATTAGTGATTTAGTTAACGCTTTTATGCAAAGCTCCATGTTCTTAACACTTAAAGATCTATCTCCTGAGAATTGGTGGCACAATTTGGCAGTGCGTTGCTTTTCCTCACAATGTATTATGGATCAAGAGCAGGTAAAATAATAGTTGGTTAACCAGTTCAGACCAGATCACAGTTTGACATGTTTTAGCTGGTTGACCAGTTCAGACCAGCTCCCAGCTTGACATGGTTTGACCAGCTCAAGCTATGTTGTGAAACAGCTGGTACCTGGTTGACCAGTTACTAGCTCAGAGAAGCTACTAGCACTAGCTGCTAAACCACAACCCAGAAACTCCTCTATAGAGAATTAAATCAGATAACTGAGTCTAAAAACAATGGTCTCCAACCCAGTTGGAGAGCCACAGGGTCTGCTGGTTTTTGTTGTTGCTCTGCACTTAATTAATCTATTAGAGCAGCTAAATGCACGGTGAGCTCTCTTCGCATGGTTACCTGGGTCTCAACGGGATGCTGATTTTGAGGTGAAAAGGAAAACCAGCGGACCTTGTTGCTCTCCAGGACCAGGGTTGGAGACCACTGGTCTAAAGAATAAGTGTCACACAGTGTTAAACTGTAATTGAAAACCGTTAGAGACAGAACCGACGATGGCGATGGTGAACAGGTGAATGCTTACCGACGGGAGACATCTCCGGCACGCTAGCCGTGTAGGGTCCCTCCAGGAACTTGGGCTCGTTGTCGTTGATGTCCTGGACCTTGATGACGAACTCGGACTCGGGCTCCAGGGGCCGGCCGGTGTCCAGGTCCACGGCCTGGGCGCGCAGCGTGTAGTAGGGCTTCTCCTCCCGGTCCAGGCTCCGCAGCGCGTGGATGTCCCCCGTCGTCTGGTCGATGGTGAAAATGGAGCCGGCCCCGTCGCCGGAGAGCGTGTACTTCACTGCGCTGTCGCCCTTATCCAGGTCTGTGTGCAGCTGTGGGGGAGAGGAGCTCAGTGTGTGAACTCAAATCATGTGTGTGTGTCTGTCTGTGCATGTATGTGTGTGTCTCTGTGTGTAGGTGTGTGTCTGTGCCTCTTGTCTAACCCAAAAAAATACATATAATAATTGCACTTATGACTGTATGTTTAGAAGAGCACTTCATGTGTATTTTACTAGTGTTGCTTTAACTTGTGGAAGAACCTATGCACTTGTAAGTCGCTTTGGATTAAAAGCGTCTGCCAAATGACTAAAATAAATGTAATGTAAGGAAATGTAATGCATGTATATGTGTGTCTCTGTGTACGTACGTGTGTGTGTGTCTGTGTGTGTGTGCCCCTCTGTGTGTGTCCCTGTGTGTGTGTGGTTGTGTGTGTATGCGTGTATATGCGAGTGTTTCAGTTTGTATGTTTGCATGTGTTTGTGTTTCTATATGTGTGAGTGTATGCATTGCGGTTATGCGTTTCTGTGTGTGGGTGTGTGTTTGCGTGTGTGCGTGCTCTTGTGTGAGTGTATCTGTGTGTTAATGGAAATTCAGTCATATTTTGCGATTCAGTTTGCCAAACAGAGAAAGCCTTTTTGGTCATTGCTATGATTTGATCTGTGAGACATTAAGTGAGTTTGCTTTTATTCAGTCTGACAGCTCCAGGAGAATCACAAAATGGTGGGATCAGCACACATTGTTCACTGTCAGTGGAGAATAAGTGGTGAAGATGCTGGTTTTGGGTTTTTCCCAAAATTATTTTAAGAATGGGAAACCCCATATTCTTAGCCAGCAGGCCGTGCTTGTCTACCCCCTGCTACCTACACCTTTATCTCACGTCTGAAAACAGCGCTGCCACCTTTTTTCACATTTCACAAACATTCAAAATATGAACAACTGGTTTAGCATTGCACTCAGCAACAAGTCACACATGTCCCTCCTTAGTACAGTACATGTGTAGTCAGAGAATGTTTATTTTATTACATTATTTACATACTGTTAAACTAGTACTGTTAAATGTTGCAGCAGTTTGCTGGTCAAGGAACTACATTCAAATCTGTAAAGTGGTTGTCAATGGACAACAGCCAATTATTTTTACAAAGTAGTTTGAACAACTTTACTCTTTAGAGTAGCTTTGCCGCATCGCAACTACTTTCAGTGTAAAATAATTAGTAGAAAGTACACTTTCAGAGTAGTTTCCCCAACACTGCTAGCATAATAGCGATGCTCTGGAACTGAGAAGTTGTTTGTGCTCTGTTCCCGGCATATCTTGCTGTACCCTTGAGCATATCAAAATTAAATTAGACTGAAAATTAAAGAACAAAAAAACTCTATACTGTGTTTCTCTGGATAACGATGTCTGCTAAATGTTTCGTTCGGAATAGGTACGACAACGCATTTGCATTTTGTATACATTCTGAAAATCGCACTCCTCTATTTGACACCTCGGGCACGGAATGAATGCAGTGTAATTAAGACCTGATGTGCATTTTCCAGTGCGCAGTGCGGATAATTGGTCTTTGAATACCTCAGGTAGGAATGGCCATTTGCATCTTTGTGTTCGCGCGCACCATATGCTTGGATATCACCAGTTAATACGGCTGTGGTATCTGTACACCTGTAATAACATCGGATAAGATGGTGATTTCTGTTTTCCGGGCATCTTAGTCTGGTGAGATAAGTGCACTTTCATGAATATGGATGTGATCGTGGACTGCAAGGTCTGTGAGGGGGGGTGGATGGTCTGGTACTTACAGACTTGGCCTACCTCCCTTATGTGCTGGTCTTATCTTCATGGCTTTACAAGCGATCGTATATGAATTGTGCCGTATCCTATCTGTTCAGTTGTCTGTTCTATGACCTCTATATGCACATTGTTTGCACATCGCACATCGCTTTAAGATAAAAGTGACTTGCTAAATAAAATGTAATGTAATGTAGTAATGTAGTAAAAAAGGGGGGAGTATTGTGAGCAGGGAGATCTGGGGGTGTGCGATTCTCTCTTGGGCTCCATCAGTTGAAATTGTACTTCCCTCTAGGGTCTTTCAGCGAACTTATCCCTGGTTATGGGTATGCACTTTGTTGTACGTCGCTCTGGATAAGAGCGTCTGCCAAATGCCAATAATGTAAAAAATGTAATCATGTGACATGGCCCATGAAAGCTCCATAGACCCCATGACCACATACCGTATCTTACCGATGTAGTAATGACCGCTTAACCCTCAACTAACCAAGTGAAGTTATATCTGGCCCCAGACATATGCTTTTATTGCTATCTTGATGGTAGTATATTTGAGCCGTCCATTTGACTTTGTCACGCAAAACATTTTGTGATGATTATGTTGATGACATATATGACCCCAGTCAAAAGTAACACATTCTTAATAAAGGAATCTCAAATCGCTATACAAATCCAGATTTATGTGGGGACAAGATATGAAGTGATACATACCCATACCCAAAATTATGTTCCAAATTAAAATTGTATGCATGTACTTAATTAATACATCAGAGGGCATGTTTTAAATGTTTAAGTTAAAATCAACTGCTGAAAAAACACTGTTTTTGAATTACTTTTCATGACTTTGCAATCGGGGTCATATCTGACCCAAGTAGGTCATTAGTGTGCGCAAAATATGTTGGTCGCTTGAGGGTTAAAAGCCTTCTGTTTGGTGTCAGTCACCGCCTGGCAAAAATAATAAATACATAAAATGGAAGACTATGTGACGTGTTCCCTTGCATTGTTTATTTATTGAAAAGTATCTGTTCCAGGGCCGTTTGCTCATTCTGATGCAACATAAGCACCGCTTGTTTTTATTTTTTTGTCATCTTCATTTGCATAGGAATGGGGTCGCTGCCATTTTGAGCAGGGTATTGTTTTAACAGGGAACGCGTAAGTGGAAGTCTACTCACTGTGCCCTACCTGACAGTGAGTCGACAGACTGAATTCTGGGGCCGCCGCGATTCTGAGCCCACATCTGAACCCTGTTTGTTTGTTTGTTTTTTTTAGATATTGAATTTGACTCGCTGTTAAATAACTCAGGAAATAAATAGGCAAAGAAGCTGGCAAACGCTCCTCCCTTCTCTGCATGCTGATGTGGAACCCCTACAGCAGGGAGCGGCAAGCTAGCTGCTGTGTGAAAGTACATTAGATCAAAGATTCCTCGATCCAGGAATTATTCTATGTTCATGATTGATTGCCATTAACATCGTGTGGCGTGTATTTTGAAGACTGAACACTGACTATGCAACCGTTCTAAATTTTACGACTAGCTGTTACCAAGGAAATAAATATCACTTGATAAACATAAATATACGGGGTAATTCATCAGCTGCATGATAATTCTAAGGCACAGTTGAGGTATCATTTGCACATTATCATTCAAACGCCCGGCAGTAAATGATGACAACTTATGTTTGTAATGAGTCAGACCAGCTGTGTCTTTTGAATGTTTCTTTCTAATTATCACACATCCATGTGCAAAAAAAAGTAACAAAGTAGATAGAGGATGCACACACACACACACACACACACACACACACACACACACACAGGAAATGTGTGCATTTTCCGTGTTTGTGCGTGTGTTTATGTGTGTGTGTCCTGGATATGCATTTACACGCCACACCTAAGGCTGCAGAATACTGCAGAAGCATACGGTATTGTACACCGATTATTGTAGACTATTACACTACATTACAAACGCTTGGCAGTTAATCTCACCCATAGCAACAAACAGCAGTGGAGAACATCAGTGCTACTCTCAGGAATACCAAAACGCAGTCCTCACAGAGTGTAACAGTAACCTAACAAACAGCCATTTGTATTGTACACTATACCTACAACATTATCCGGCAGGAAATCCTAGGAGGAAGAGGGGAGGGGGAGAGAGCATTGACTGCTTTCAAATCATTATCACATTTTTTAAAAGCAGATCTACCACAGGGAGAGTGGTTTATTGTTTGTAGACAAGTGTATTTAGCACCCTCATGTTCGTAATGAAATCAGGGTTATGAACGCACACTGGGAGGTGCAGTTTTACTAAAGGACACCTCCCCTTCCACTTCTTTCCACACACAGCACAATTTCTCACACAATAGCTTGTCATCCACTTGAATTGCGGTAATTAGATCCATTTGTTTAAAAAACACATTCATCCAACGGTAATTGCGTTCCTGTTTTATTTTCCGTTTCTCTCTGTTGTGTGATTTTTTTTCCCACGGTGTTATTTTGTGGCATATCCCACACCGTAATTGCGATAATTCACAATTCAAATTACAATGATACTCAACAGGCGTTATGTATCATCTGATATTGTTTATCATAGAGTAATTTGTATTTTTTCCAAAATGTTTAATGAAGCGATTATTTGGCATGAAGAATGGCAATCTTGATGAACTGCATGATCTTGATCTCCAGCCATTTACATGCATCTTAAAATCATCAGGTAATTTCGACCCGATTTTGTGGAAAGCTAATTGTTTAATCAACTGCTTAATTGATTAATTAAGTACTGAGTAACAACAAAAACCAGCAGACCCTGCGGCTCTCCAGGACCTGGGCAGGGGAATGATGAGGCTTTAATATTGTCAATGAAGGTACCCTAAAAAGCACTTGTTTTGGTCCTACAGACTACAGTTACAGTAGTATTACAATCCCCTCTGTAGTACTCCATCTTCACCATCTTTTTGATACAACAGTAAATGTGCAGAGGGGCTGAGTGAAGCTTGACTGATCAGAAACTGCTCTGTGCAAGTTAGCCCATCTCACTTCTTGTACACCTTTCCCGCTTTGCTGTCGGCTGTTGAAGTTGAAGAGTTCAAGACCCAATGTTTTGCCCTAGGGTGACACAGAACAGTGCAGTCCAGATGGTAAAAAGTATATCAGTCCCACAGTAAGTTTGATGTTTTCTTTTGTGAAATATGTACAGTTTAAGCATTACATTTAGTGCTGCATTCACGGTGAAATATCTATTTTGGAGGATCAAAGGAAGGAAAAGGGCTGGAAGGCGGAATGGCGGAAATTAGCATCCTACAAATAGAATGAGATTTCCCTGACATTACTCTACACCTTACCTTGACTGTTGAGTGCCGAAGAATGCAACCCAAATGTTGATCAATGATTTACAGTTGGTATTTCAATCCATCAACCAACCATCCAACCAACCAATGAATGAATGCATGAATCAATCAATCAATCAATCAATCAATAAATAAACAGCACGTTACACTTACAAACAACGTTTTGGTCAGCCCAAATGAGCCTATAGCTGTGGCACTAGCCTATCCCAGGCAGCTCAAAGGAGCACTCCATTATATTGACATTATTTAATACCTTTCAGACTGACCTGCCTCCTCTCTGGGCTGCAGAATGGCTCTCCTGTGTTTATGTTTTGATTTCTTGCCGGAATATTAATAATATCCAGCATGTGTGTAATAGCTGGCCAAGGAGTTCAGCCAAGGAGTGGTATTTTATACCGATTCCTCATCCTTATGCTTCATACTGACTTCATACCTATTGATTATAACTGGCCGCGCCATGCCTTCTGGGTGATGTAATGCCTTTGTATTCACTATTATGTAGTGCTTCCAAGTGAAGTTCTTCACTGAAACACGGGGGTGCTTCAGGTAAGAGCAGTCGTCTGGCAGTCGGAGGGTTGCCGGTTTGATCCCCCGCCCGGGCTGTGTCGAAGTGTCCCTGAGCAAGACACCTAACCCCCAAATGCTCCTGACGAGCTGGTTGGCACCTTGCATGGCAGCCAATCGCCGTCGGTGTGTGAGTGTGTGTATGCGTGGGTGAATGAGAAGCATCGATTGTACAGCGCTTTGGATAAAGGCGCTATAAACATTCCAACCATTTACCATTTACCAGACACAGAAACACGGACAAGCCACCAGCTAGCACACACATGCACACCCACCAACAGACACATACATACACACACACACACACACACACACACACACACAGCAGTGGTAGCTCACTGTGGGCCTGTACTGTTCAGCTGCAGATCGATAGCCCAGGGAAGCTCAGGGGTTTTCTGTTGTCGTGTTAGGTGCGGTCAGACACCTGTGGAGCTATGAACCGGTTTCACGCTAAACTACAATTGGTCCCTGGTGAACAATGAAGCCAAGGCTTTCTCAGAATAAAGGTTAAGGAGATAAATCTCACATGTGTTCATAACGACTGCATGTTCTAGGTTTTCTCATAAACAATATACGTTTGGAATGCATCAAAAACATTGAAGATTAATTCAAATCTCTGACCTAATTAAGGCACAGTAAAATTTTTTGGAAAAGTTACATGTTTCAGCATGTAGAAGCTGCAGGAGAAAACAAAACAAAAAATATATATTACTGTATTTATTCATAGAGGTTGATTGTTTGAAACACAACATTTACATGTGATCCTTATTACAATCAACATTTGCCTTTGGCTCAAAGTAAAAATCAAAATTGGGACTTTTTTTTTACTCATAATTCTTTTTTTTTGTTATTCTGCTTTTGTTAAGATAAGAAAGTAACTCCACTTGAAATGGTTTAGTTACACCAACTCAGGTGCACAGTGCAAAATGCTGTGAAAAACTTTATATTTGTATTGCATGGTTTAAACCACAATAGTTTATTTGTGTTAAACACGCCTCTCAAATTCAATTCCTGGAGGGCTGCAGCGTCTGCTGGCTCTCAGTCTATTCCAGGGCTTAATTTTAGTCATTGATTGGCTACCAGGTCCACTGATCTTGTTTTCAAGAACTAAATTGGTTGCTGATTGAAAGGAAAGCCAGCAAAAAAACCTCCAATAACTGCCAGGGAGAGTCCTGGTGCCTCACGGTATGTCAGAGCTGTGTATGCGGGGAAGCCTGGAGCTTCCCACATCATCGTCTCAAACTCAGCATCATTTTGAACATTTTAAACTTTAATTTTTTTTCTATTAGGTCAGTTGTGTAATCATCCATGATTATGTATTGGCTTAAGATCGCGTCTACTTAATGTATTCTATGATTTCTCATCTGTGGTGTATGTGTGTTTGAAAAGCCCATCAAGGGGCAAGCAATGGAAAGGAGCGTATGTGAGAAATGCATGGGATGTGTTTTCACTAATATCTGTCCCTATCAAATAAATATTTTTGATATATTATATTATTGCCTTAAATGCCACCAGAAGCAGCTTTTAAATGGTTATTTTTTTGGGGCTCAGCCCCCCTTGACCTAAAATCCTACAATAGCCCCTGACGTACCCATACCCTCCTCTGGACTGACACAGTGGATGTGACCCCATACCCTCCTCTGGACTGACACAGTGGATGTGACCCCATACCCTCCTCTGCACTGACACAGTGGATGTGACCCCATACCCTCCTCTGGACTGACACAGTGGATGTGACCCCATACCCTCCTCTGGACTGACACAGTGGATGTGACCCCATACCCTCCTCTAGACTGACGCAGTGGATGTGACCCCATACCCTCCTCTGGACTGACACAGTGGATGTGAACCCATACCCTCCTCTAGACTGACACAGTGGATGTGAACCCATAGTCTTCTCTGGACTGACACAGTGGATGTGACCCCATACCCTCCTCTGGACTGACACAGTGGATGTGACCCCATACGCTCCTCTAAACTGACACAGTGGATGTGACCCCATACCCTCCTCTGGACTGACACAATGGATGTGACCCCATACGCTCCTCTAGACTGACACAGTGGATGTGACCCCATACCCTCCTCTGGACTGACACAGTGGATGTGACCCCATACCCTCCTCTGGACTGACACAGTGGATGTGACCCCATAACCTCCTCTGCACTGACACAGTGGATGTGACCCCATACCCTCCTCTGCACTGACACAGTGGATGTGACCCCATACCCTCCTCTGGACTGACACAGTGGATGTGACCCCATACCCTCCTCTGGACTGACACAGTGGATGTGAACCCATACCCTCCTCTAGACTGACACAGTGGATGTGACCCCATACCCTCCTCTGGACTGACACAGTGGATGTGAACAGGAGCGTAATACTCTCCCACACAGCACACCTCCGCTGCTGACTCCTGATCACCGCACTCCTGGTGTCCTACTTCAACTACTCAACAGTTTCGTAAAAATTAAAGAGACCACGACCTCACAAATACTGAAAGCCATTTTAAATGCCCTTTCAGTTTGTTTTTTTTCCATATAGAATGGGATAATAAAATAAGAAATGTGATCTGAGTCTGGAGGGCTCGCATTGAGGTTTCAAATGTGGGCGAGCAGCCTGGGGTCATGGGGTGCTTCATTCAGACGTCCAGTGAACAGACGTGTGTAACAGCAGCCTCTGTGATACGAGCGCATCAGTCTCGACCTGAGAGGAGAGAGGTGACTGCCATCGCCCAGTGTAATGCAGCAAACCGCATTTCAACTGGTCCTTTACATCTGCATGTAACCACTGCATATCCTTCATTATTATTATTATTATTATTATACTTCATTTAAACTCAATATCATCAGAGGTCAAGACTGAAAAAAATGAAAAGAAAACATTCCATTGATAGACCTCTTTTCATGATGGTTGAGTGGTGAACGAAAATAGACAACAAGAAATAAAAGACACCAGTACACAACTAAACACACCATGACTACATAATATATTTTGTATTGCCAGGTCCACTGGCTTCTATATGGCACCGTATCATATAATTATGATTGTACTCAAATACAACTTCAACAGAATATCGCGAACTTATTGTAGGCATCTATGAATAACTTATTTGGGGCTAGCTTCAGGACATGAACTCCAGTTCGGTTTAACTGCAATTTGATTGTAATTAGTGGTGTAGGTATGCGTTTGATTAAAATAATTTATTCTCTTAGTCCAGATCATCAGTTTTTCCTTGACTTTGATTCAAAATGGAATGTAAATGAAAAAGTCTTCGGCTTCAAGTTGAAGTTTGGAAAGTTTATCTCCAAAGTGAAAGTGTGTGCACTGCAAAAATGTTCAGCAACTCTTCCCTTATTATTTTCAAATCATATTATGGTTATGATTAAATCCAGGCATTGGTCTAAATTAAACAATAAATTATAGTAGAATATATTTTAAAACATATTATTTTTTATTTATCA
>NC_083763.1:73624986-73767486 GCF_963514075.1 Conger conger | reverse complement strand
AATAAAGTGTTTGGTGAGTGTATATCTACCATAAATATATAAAATTAAAATAAAAAAGCTGTGCTGAAACACCTTAAAATGCAAATGTTCCTGGCCCTTAGAAGTGCACTGGGAACCACGTCGACGCAGTTAAGGTTTCTGAGTTACTGAATCCCTTGCACGCTTTACTGCATCACGTCAGAACTGGCCCTCAAGTTTATCGCCGTTCATCACACAAAACAAGCATTCATCTCCGCCTAACATGAAGTCACCGAGATTCCAGACCGGCCACGGCACTTCAGCGGCAAGGTGACATTTATTTATTGCTGTAATTTATTTCTGCAAAGCAAATATTTCTCCAAATTTCCACACCGTCTCACGTAATAGAAAGTGTTATTGCATTCAGCGGGTAAATTACCCGCCGTGTAATCTGGGTTATTAATCAGAATGTATCAATAGAGCTCAGAATATCAATGTGAATGAAAGAAGGACCTTAAAATGGGACACGGGACTCTTGCATATTATCAATCTACATCCATATGCTAGTGTAAAATGGTGGACAGTTCAGAAAGTTAAACTTATTGTTATTACTACTTGTTATTACTACTAGGCAGTAGTAGTTGTAGTAGTAGCAGTAGCAGTAGCAGCAGTAGCAGCAGTAGTAGGAGTAGCAGTAGCAGTAGCAGTAGCAGTAGTAGTAGTAGTAGTAGTAGTAGTAGTACTAGTAGTAGTAGCAGCAGTAGTAGCAGTAGTAGTAGTAGTAGTAGTAGTAGTAGCAGCATTAGTAGTAGTAGTAGCAGCAGTAGTAGCAGTAGTAGTAGTAGTAGTAGTAGTAGTAGTAGTAGTAGCAGTAGTAGTAGTAGTAGTAGTAGTAGTAGTAGTAGTAGTAGTAGCAGTCGTAGTAGCAGTAATAGTATTAGTAGCAGTAGCAGTAATAGTAGTAGCAGTAGCAGCAGCAGTAGTAGCAGTAGTAGTAGCAGTAATATTACTAGTAGCAGTAGTAGTAGTAGTAGTAGCAGTAGCAACACCGGCAGTAGTAGCAGTAGTAGCAGTAGCAGTAGCATTAGTAGTAGTAGTAGTAGTAGTAGTAGTAGTAGTAGCAGTAGGAGTAGGAGCAGTAGCATTAGCATTAGTAGGAGTATCGGTTGGTACAGCAGTATACTGATGAGGGGACTGTGCTTATTTATTTATTTCATTATTTATGATAAATCATATGTGCACTATTGTCAGTGATGTGAGTCATAAACATTCTCCGCCAGCCCGGCAGTCATTACCATTGTTAATGTCCTTCAGCTCCTAAACGCACTACAATGGGGAGCCAGAATCCTGCCAAAACCTCACACCTAATTTTATGTACCGCAATCACGCCAAATTGATTCATGTCTGAAATGCGGCTGCCTCCGACAAAGCCATTGTCCTAAAACGCTAAATCGAAATTAAATTATTTGGGCATAATTTCATATTGGTGATTATGCCACTTCCAATCCAGTGTTAAAATGAAATCCTTAACAATGTTGTTCCATTCCAGCATCAAGTCATCAAGGCCATTGTTGCATTCGGAAATTGTCCCGTATAATCGGACTGAAACATTATGTAAAATGAATAAATCATTGATTTGTTCGTAGGCCTTGTCCTTGGGAAGAGCTTGACATCTTGATACTCTTTTCCCCTGAAACTTATTTTCAAAAAATCCGTCATGTGCTTCTTAATTGCCCACAACAGTGCCATTTATTTGAACGGTACAATGGTACACAGTAAAATTTTCAGCATGAAATCAACTCTTAGAGTGTACATACATTCCCAGTTGGTGCCATGTGTACTCTGTAAGGGGCAAAAGTGCTTGACTGGAAGGTTTGTGGTTCAAGCCCCAGTGTAGCAACAGTAAGATCTGTGCAGCTATTTGGCCCTTGAGCAAGGCCCTTAACCCCATATCGCTCCAGGGGGGATTGGCCCCTGCTTAGTCTCATCAACTGTAAGTCGCTTTGGATAAAAGTGTAAGTAAATGACTGTAATGTAATGTAATGAATTAACACTGGATATTTTACTGTGTTGCAGAAAATGACGCAAGCGAAGTAATCAGACACTCACTGAAAGCCTCCTCTGTGTGAGGCATGTGCCTTTAGCCAGACTGGCTAAACGTGTTTTTCAGGACCAATCTCACCTGTTTCACCTTTCTTTTAAAATACATCCATACCAGTCTGTTCTCAGACCTTCAAGTGCTGAGAAATTATGCAATTTTGTCTCTTTTGGAGAACGGGGCTACAAACTAGTTTGTTGCACATAAAATGTAGAAATTTGTTCTCCGTAGAAAGAACAAACTGGCCACTTGGTAGAGGGAATAAAAACATTCTTCATTCTGCAGACCCTCGAGAAAAAAAAAAAAGACAAAACAAACACTATGATTTATCTCCAACCTGACAACGGGGCAGGGAAGATTTTTCCCCAGGCTAATTTGTTTTATTGTGAAGCGAGTGCACTTCTTTTCAACAAGTACTCCTTCTTCAGCAGCCCTCTAGTGGCAACCGTACGCAACTGCAGCCGACTTCCACGGAAGCCACTCACTCTGCGGGTAAGTAATTCAAACGCGTAGAGGACCCCAGCGCTTCCCAGCCTATTCCTCCCTGTCGGAGGAAATAAATCAGTCCCCTCGACTTCTCCGCGCGTAGACGCTCTGTACATTAGGCGTGCCGCTGTAATGGGCTGCCCCGATTGGGGCCGGACACTTTGCCGAACGCGCTGACGTCACTCCCATTAGCTTAAGTGTCACCGGTGGGATCGCTTTTCCGCGGTTTCGGCCGCGAGGGGAGGGAGCGATCCCGCGGTCGCGTCTCCGAGATGTATTAACCGTGGAACCCCCGAGCGTCGGGATGCCTCGTCCCACGCTCTCCTGCGGCCGTTCCCACGTCCCAGACCGCCGTCTACACGTCCAATTACGCGCTGGCTGCTGTGACCCTACATCATTGTGATCATGTCTCTGTGATGTATTAACCGGCACCCCCCCCCCCCCCCCCCCCGGGCGTTGCGACGCAGTCATCCCCTACAGGGCTACAGGCTGTTCCGCAACCGCTCACGTCCCAGACTGTAATCTATTTTTATTTTCTCAAGACTCGTTACCTGAGTGGGGACTTCATTCCCACCCACCTCCGTTATAGCGCGCCTGAAACTTTCATTGTTTGGAAGTGGCAATCAATCAGCTCATAAAGGCGGCATAAAAAGGGTTTATTGCCTGAAGATATGATCCTGCTGAAAGATGAAAGCAGTGTTGGGAAGACGGCCATGAATCTATCTTTAATGTCGAGGAGGAATACGCCCAGGGGTTGGGGGGAGGGGGGCGTTCGGGGGGGCGGGGGCGGTGGGGGGCATCAATGAGACAGGAGATACAGCCAACTGTCACCTGAAAAAAACCGAGTTGGTAAACAAGACATTGTAGAAAACGCTGTTGCCCTTTAAAGAAAAAGAAATGTTTTCATTGACTTTTATTCAAATGAATAACCTTTATGAATTCCTCCTTATTTGAGCCCCACAGAGCCAGCCATCACTTGGCTTCTCTCTCCCATCCATCAGTGCTGCTGATGCAGTTAGCGGCGGCACAGACAGACCGCTGGTGCCTGTTCAACCGGAGGAGCTGCTAAGGGCGTCTGCTCCAGTCCGGTTCTGCTGACTGCAGCCCTCCAATAACTCCCCTATGTGAGATTACGTCCAATTACGCGCAAGCTCATGTGACTCTCTATCATCACAGCCAATAGGATGGTCAGGAATCCATCCCTAACCATTTAGCAAGTTTGTATGCATAGGACATTTCATACGATATCTAATGCAAGGCACTTTACATCAGACATTAGGGTATAAGAAAATAAAAACACACAGAATATGCCTTTAGCATGGCTCACATGTTTTTTTAGGACTGTGGTTTAGCCTGTGGTTTCACCTTTCTTTTAAAATGCATCCATACCAGTCTATTCTAAGACCTTTAAGTGCTGAGAAATGTTATGTCTCAATTTGCTCTTATATTACGACAGTGCAGTTATGCAACTTTGTCTCTTTTGGAGATCAGGGCCACAAAATAGAAAGAACAAACTGGCCACTTGGTAGAAAGAATAAAAACATTCTTCATTCTGCAGACCCTTGAGGAAAAACAAGACAAAACAGAATAAAATGAACCGTGCATGCTGTACCAATGGCTCCTGCTTCAGCTGGAAATGTCACCAGTTTTACTATTAAAATAAAACAACAAAATGTGAATCTGAAATGGCGTACAGTATTCACACATATAGAAACTTGACCGTACATATGCCTTTGGCCTTGTTCCCTGTGTGTCGGGATGGACCTGTCCTGCAATGTTGAAACATACCGGAATATGCCCCTGCCCCGGCCCACATGGGGGTGTGTGTGTGGCTACGGATAAAGGAGCTCAAACTTTGGTTTGAGTCCAGAGAGGAGGCACAAGGCCAAAGTCCCACAGACAGCCCCCAGGAGTCCGCTGAGGGCCCAGTCACGCATGCTGGGAACAATCTAGACGGAGTTTGTTTGAGGCTTTCAGAGTACCTGCGAGCGTGAACTCTCACACAGAGACACACGGTGGGTGTGTGTTTCTCTAAAGCGATAATCTCTGCCCTGAACTGTAAGCTGATTGCACGCTGTTTTGCTGCACCCCGGAATGATTTGTACGTTTCGGTGTCATGGCATCAGGTCATGATGAAGACTCTGGGGTCACAGTGAACGGAACCAGTCTTTTTATGCGAGAGGTTGCAGGTTCCATTTAAATGTGGTGCACAGCCAATAATAATATCAAGCTATATACTGTAAATGGGTAGTATGATGAAGATATAAAGTGTGTCACTCTAGATAAAGGCTCATACAATAATAATAGTAATAACCATACTCATAATAATAGGTATGCACTATTAACAAGGCTTTAGGACATTTCAATCAGCCTATTACAGTAGCCCAAGCATATAGCGTCTGATATATAACGCAGCATATGACTGTGGACGGGATCAGTCCATTAGTGACCTCTGTGTGTGATTAAGCAGCCTGACAGCGGCACTCATCCGGGGAGAGAGCTCGGCTCTCTGGCACCCGTACTGAGAGGCTGCCGTTGCCGTAGCGATTCCTGGCACACGAGAAGGACAGCTCCCGCCGTCTGCGTGCTGACCTCATCGGCCTGCTTCGTCCTGATTGGCCGGGGCCGGATTTACCACACAGCAGGGGATGGCGCTTTTTAAAATCGGTTTATTTTTATGTTTTATAATTATTATTATTTTTTATTTTTTTTATGTTTTCATTTGCAAATGGCCAGTGCGCAGATTGGGAGATGATTTTGTTTTGAGAGGAGCGTCTGCAGTAAGCGGGACCTCCCGGCCCCGGTGCACGGGACGTGCCCTAACGCGAGACGGGCGTGCTGAAAGCACATCAGTCCCTGAGAGCCGCCTTTTATTTCTTATTTTCCGGGTTGAAGTTAAGGGTCTGCGATGCATTTTAAATATGCCACTGCTGTGCGGGGTTACGATCTGTCTCAATAAATTAAACTAATTCAGCACGCCTGTGAGTCACGTCCCGGGGGGGAACGGCTACATCACAAATTAAAAGTAAGTGAGAGAGACTGTGTTCGTGCGAACCGGGCCCATTAAGGGAGGGAAACAGGTAATCAAGTGTGAAAATATTGACTTAAACAAATCTAATATAACTCTTAGTTTCTCTCACTTCTGTTTTCTGTTTGTTATTGGCAAGGTGACTCAGCGGCAAACATGACTTGCATTTGGAAAGGAAATAAAATGCGCTTAAACTGAGTTATACACTCAGCGAGTACTTGATTAGGTATTTATTAGACCTATTTTTTAGACTTATTGGTCTTCTACTGCTGTAGCTTATCCACTTAGAGGTTTGAAGCGTTGTGTGTTCAGAGATACTCTTCTGCATACCACTGTTGTAATGTGTGGTTATTTGCTTTACTGTCACCTTCCTGGCAGCTTTCCCCAGTCTGGCCCTGACGTCTCTCATTAACGAGGTGTTTCCGCCCGCAGAACTGCTGCTCACTGGATGCTTTTTGCACCATTCTCAGTCTTTAAAGAGACCGCTGCACGTGAAAATCCCAGGAGATCAGCAGTTTCTGAGATATTAAAACCTGTCTGGCACCAACAGTCATTCCACAGTAAGAACCACTTAGATCACATTTCTTCCGTGTTCTGACATTTGGTATGAAAAACAGCCAAACCTCTTGACCACATCTGCATGCTTTTATGCATTTAGTTTCAGTCACATCATTGGCTGATTAAATAATTGTATTAACAAGCTGGTGTACAGGTCTACCTAATAAAGTGCTCAGTGAATGTATACTTGTATACAGTAAAGGAGACTTCAACAACAATGAATGAATGCATTAATATTCATGGCTTACATTATACAAACAGTATATATGACTTGTCAAATTAGGATTTTTAACTTTTACTATCTCCGACTGCCTGGTACTACTGCTAAAACTACTCCTGCTATCATTATGATTGAAGTTGGATGAAGAAACATCCGTTGCACCAGCGCACTGAACTGAAATTAAATCACGTTTTCTGGCATGGCAGCGCATCTGATTGAAAATTCGCCCCCAAATCCAGCACAGTTCACCAGCAAAAGCAACTTAATTTCCCAAAAGCCACTTTATTCCTGGCCTGCCCAGGCCTGGATACTGGGTAATTACTGCTTCTCCTTTAGATACCGCGCACGCCGCTCTCCTCTCCTCACCGTCCTATCTCCCCGGATCATGTCAGGAAACGGGCAGCGCTGCCGCGTATTAGTGCGGATGGGATCCAGGCCTGGCTAAACGAGTGAAGAAAATTACGGCTTACAGCCACTTCTCTGGCCTTGCTTTGTCACTTCCCTGATGGAGCTCACTCACCACCAGCCTGCCCAACCCTCTCTAGTCTCATTCACACACTTCCAGGAAAACAAAATGGTTCCAGAAGGAACCTTAAGATCACAGGTGTCACGTCATGTTTCATGTTTAGTCGTTGTCTTAGTTACGTTATTGTCATGTCACGTGTTATGTTAGTCTAGTCTCGCCATGTTGTTATGCTTTATTTCTTGTTACATTTGATTTTCATGTCATGTTGCGTTTCATGTTTCGTTGTTATGATTTAATTGTTAAGTCTTGTCTTGCCACGTTATTTAGTTTATTCATGTTACGATTTATGTTTGTTTCATGTTGTGTTCCGTTCATTGTTTAGCATACACTTTTTCATGTCTTTCTGCAAACCTTGCATTCATGCTTTCTCTCTCTCCCTTTCTGTCACTCACCCTTCCCGAATTGTTTCAATTTCCCTTGTCTTCTTACTAATCTACTAACTTTAGATCAGGATTGGGCAATACTAACATTCTAACCATGTGTTCATGTTACCTTACGTTTCTTGTGCATGTCATTTACTAATTTACTAATGCTAGGGCAGGATAGGTTTATGACTAATGATTACTAATTATCTTGTTAACTTGTCAATCCTCCACACTTTATTTCCATTCTCATGCTGCTCTCAAGCTAATTGTCTACACCTGTCTACACCTGCATATATAGCTCAGTTCCATGTCATGTCTTTGCAAAATTGTTGCCTCCTGTTTGTCCCTGTTTGTGCACTCTTTAGCGGGTTTGTCAAGCCATTGTCTACCCGTTATGATCCAAGCCTGTTTATTGACCAAAGTTTATTCACTTCTATTTTGTTGACCATTGCCTGCCTGTACCACGACTTGCCTGCTGTCTTTGTGCTTTTCCCCCGCGGAGCAGGCTTCCGTCTTGAATCTTGCGCCGTCATCAACCCTGAGCCTGCCTACCGTTCGCCTGTTCTTCTGCCCCGCTGACAGCTTTCCTGGCTACTGGACTTTTTGCATGGTGTACCGATTACGAGACTGCCTTCTCCCTCGGTACTGTACTTTGGTTTTTGGCTGGATTTCACGTGTATGAACATTGCTTGTTTTTTGACTACGCTCACTGGACATTTCCTGAATAAAGCCCTGACGGGACTTTATTACACCCCTTTTGTCTGAATCGTGCATTTTGGGTCCAACCCCCCACGCACCCGTCTCAACAGGTACTAGGATCAACCTGACGGTATCTAGTTAATGGGTTCTTTGTTGCATAAAATGGTTCTTTGTCAGCATGGCTTTCACACATCACACCTAATAATAATACTAAAAACTATTTGTTATTGAGCTGACACTTATATCCAAAGTGACTTACAGTTGATTAGACGAAGCAGTGGACAATCCCCCCCTGGTGCAATGTGGGGTTAAGGACCTTGTTCAAGGGTCAAACAGTTGCTTAGACCTTATCGTGGCTACACCAGGGCTTGAACCACCAACCTTCCAAGTCCCGGTCATGTACCTTAGCCACTAGGCTACGAGCTACCCAAAATATGTGACAGAGGGTTCCATAAAGATCTAAAAAGGCTTGCCCTAGGGGGACAGCCCAAAGAGCCCTATTGTCTGAGAGTCCTGAACCTGATTTCACCTGTGGGTTACAGGGTGAAAGGAGTCTATCTGCGTGGAGCGAGCACACCCACATGATCTCGCACCGGTCTTTCATTTCCAGGACACCATTTTCTACAGTCCAGCAAACCACAGGTACAGGTTTTATTTTGAGCACATGCCTGCAAATAAGGTCTGTGCATGACCCTGGGTTGTTTAATGTCATCTTTATCTTATTTTATTGTCCAATGTTTTATATTTACAGCACTGAAGTTAAGCTCAAAGCTGCAACACAGCAAATGTCCGTGTATTAAATCAACAAGAATCGGAATCGTGCTGTAACATAATACAAATAACAAACTATATTAATGCTATAACATAATAACCATAATTAACTATATTAGTGCTATAACACAATTAACATAATAGACTATAACAGTGCTATATCATAATACACTAACAGTGCTATAACCCACTAGACATAATAAACTATATCAGTGTTATCACATAATAAACATAATAAACTAGAACAGTGCGATCACATAATGAATATAATGAACTAGAACAGTGCGATCACATAATGAATATAATTAACTAGAACAGTGCGATCACATAATGAATATAATAAACTAGAACAAGTGTGATCACATAATTAACATAATTAACTAGAACAGTGCGATCACATAATGAATATAATAAACTAGAACAAGTGTGATCACATAATTAACATAATGAACTAGAACAGTGCGATCACATAATAAACATAATAAACTAGAACAGCGCATGTATTCTAAAAAGAGGGAGCATGTTGGAGAGACTTGCTGTAGTTCACAGAGTAACTGAGTCATAACCCTTAAGATGATCCTTCAGTGTGTCTGGGGACTTGAGTCTCCATCTGCCAGTATTGTGGTCATACTCCATCTCTCATTCCTCTTAATAATGTCCTAATAAACTCATTCTTAAGAGTTTGTACTCTGAGAAGATATGCATATATACCTTCCTTATTACATGCTGAGTTATTCCCCGACTACAAGATTGGGGATAATTTGATAACCATGATGTGTGCTGTCTTTTCAAGCAGAGCATTGCAGACATTCTACTCTGAGTGATATTGGGGGCAAGCAATATTTTTTATAATTTACTCAGTCCTTATTTCTTTTTAAGTTTTCCTGAAGAGTAGTGCATTATACACTCACCAAGCACTTTATTAGGAACATTTTACTTACTCCTACTTATTCATGTGATTATCTAATGAGCCAATTGTGTGGCAGCAATGCAATGCATACAATCATGTAGATACAGGTGAGGAGTTTCAGTTAATGTTCACATCAATCATCAGAATTGGGGAAAAAAGTGACTTTGACCGTGGAATGATTGTTGGTGGCAGATAGGGTGGTTTGAGTATCTCAGAAACTGGGATTTTCATGCACATAAGTGTCTAGAGTTTGCAAAGAATGGTGCAAAAAAGTGGATAGGCTACAGCAGTAGAAGTCTAAAAAACAAGTCTTATAAATACATAATAACAGGCTCCCTGAGTGTATGTCCACAGACATAAATGAGTGTTTGCTGACAAAGTTAACTGAGCTCTTCAGTGTGGGAGCCAAACCTTGATCTTACAAGGACTTTTTCAGTTTCCTGCCACCGCGATACATTCCCCAGCTGTCTCCTAAGGCTCAGACGTTCTTTTCATCATTGTGACCACCCATAAATGTCTTAAATGCGACATAGCAGAGTCAAAAACACCACCCACACATCTGTTCCAGAACCAATTCAAATTTAAGTCTGAAATACGTAGACATAGCAGAGCTATGACCTCTTAGTCAGTAGCCGATTGTCACACGTTACTTATGCAATTATTTTACATCCCTTTCAGGAGGTTCCTGTGCGTTTATTTCCTGATGAGTCGAAATTAGTTTCGAAGGAGGCGAGGCGCTGTCCTAAAAAATATCGTCCATCAAAAGGCTGCTTATTGGCCATTAGGCGGAAGAGCGTGTCTCTCCCATTGGGACTGGGCCGTGTCTGTAGGCCATGGTGGGGAGGCTGCTCTCAATGCACGGCGCAGATAACGCATCTGAAGAGGACTGTGAACTGTGTCTGTCCGGGCAAAGACTGCTATAGAGCCTTTCTCATGCGGGGCTTGTATTACACTCATTAGGAAATGCAAGACAATGCTTTAAAAAGCGTCATTTACATTACATTACAATCACTCCGCAGACACTCTTATCTAGAGTGACAAAAGCTACCCCCGACTGTTATTCATTGAGTTATGATATTGTTCATTCCAGACGGATGCATTTTGTGATAATCACAGTAAAAGCTGCAATGTCTTATTTTTGGAATAACTTTTTGAGTAACTTCTGAATGAATTCATTATTTAATGAATAAATAAAGAAACCACATAGTATGAGGATTCATACTGTTTCAGTTCAATAGACTTACGTTTTTAAATAGCATACAATCCAAACGCCGTCAATGACACCTGTGTATTATGCATTGCATCGCAGTTACTGAGCTGATGTTTTATCCAAAGCGACTTGGACCAATTGGTTAATTGGACCAAGCAGGGGACAATCCCCCGTGGAGCAATGTGGGGTTAAGGGCCTTGCTCAAGGGCTCAAAAGCTGTGCAGATCCTGTTATGGCTATACCGGGGCTTGAGCCACCAACCTTCCAAGTCCTGGTCATGTACGCTGGCCCCAAGGCTTCAGGCTGCCTCTACACGCGTGTGCTGTTTTAAAGGCACCACGCTGGTCGACTGTTGATAAGCTCAGGGCGTTCTGCACCTGGTGCATGTGGTTACCATGGTGAAAAAAGCAGCGAAACACCATCTCGGAACATAAATAAATAAATAAATAACCTGGCTGAGCCAAGGGACCAAACCAGTAAATAAGCAGAACAACAACACGACAACATGACTAATGAGCCCTCTGGCAGAGAATGTTCTAGCAACCCCTTTGGTGGTTAGGATGACCATAACCCCGTGACCACAGCCTACAGGCTCCCCTTTGGTGGTTAGGATGACTATAACCCCGTGACCACAGCCTACAGGCTCCCGTTTGGTGGTTAGGATGACTATAACCCTGTGACCACAGCCTACAGGCTCCCCTTTGGTGGTTAGGATGACCATAACCCCGTGACCACAGCCTCCAGGCTCCCCTTTGGTGGTTAGGATGACCATAACCCCGTGACTACAGCCTACAGGCTCCCCTTTGGTGGTTAGGATGACCATAACCCCGTGACCACAGCCTCCAGGCTCCCTGTCGGTGGTTAGGATGACCATAACCCCGTGACTACAGCCTACAGGCTCCCGTTTGGTGGTTAGGATGACCATAACCCCGTGACCACAGCCTCCAGGCTCCCTGTCGGTGGTTAGGATGACCATAACCCCGTGACCACAGCCTCCAGGCTCCCCTTTGGTGGTTAGGATGACCATAACCCCGTGACCACAGCCTCCAGGCTCCCTGTCGGTGGTTAGGATGACCATAACCCTGTGACCACAGCCTACAGGCTCCCGTTTGGTGGTTAGGATGACCATAACCCTGTAGCCACAGCTACCAGTCTCCCCCCATGACCGTGTCCTCCTCCAGCGGACCTCTGGGGGAAACACGATGTCTGAGCACTTCGGGTAATTAAGAGATGCGATCCGCCGGGTAGACTGCCCTCATTTGGAGCCAGCAGATTACAGTATTTAAGGTTTTCTCAGGCAGGGCTGAGTGATTCACTCTACAAATGCCTTTAATGGGGGCGGTAGGAGGCAATCAGTCAGTTATTTCCTTGCACAGTGTCTGTGTGGAGCTAAAAGAAAAGGGAAAAAAGAAAAGTTTACGAAACTAGGAAGTGAGAGAAACACTTGTAAGTCTTGCAGCGTGGCCAAACTGGCCAAAGCTGACCTGGGCATCTCTGAAACGCAGCTAAACAACTCTGGAGCGGTTTTGTGCAAAGAAGAGCTGATCTGAGCAGAGCACGAGGAGATTTGGGGAGAGCGGGAGTAAATTTGAACAGTGCTGGGGCAGATTTAAAAAGCTAGAAGTGTCAGTTTTTAACTTCCATCCATAGCACTTACTTCATACCTAATACAAATAATGGCTTGGAATTTGATAAAATAAATAAATAATACATAAATAAATTAAAATAATCGTAAAAAGCTCTCCGGAACACACACAGAAAAACAGTCCCTCAACAGAAACAGTGTCCTCGTTGGACTCTTTTAGAGTTAATTTTGTATGGCTGAAGCTGGTTTAACACTGGCCACACTTTAAAATAAGGTACATGAATCAGCATTAAATAAATATAGTTGTTAACATTACTTAACTGACAAATGTATTAATTAAGCCTGAAATTAACTTTTCATGAGTTAATGTATTTGCAAACTCCTAACTAGTGTATTTGTTACATTAATATTTATATACTATCAAACCATGGCATAAATGTATAATTAGTTGACCATTAACAAATACATACATTGTTGCCATTTGAATATTAATTGACATGAACTTGTGCCGCTGTTAAAATGAATTAACGATGTACAAATATATAAACAGAGCTGTTCAGACTGACTTCTCGGTAGTTAATTAATAACTGTATCAGTGAAAGAAAATTAATCTAGCCTGATTTGAAAAGTGTTGGCAAATAAATATTTAAAAGCTGGACTTTCCATCCAATATATGTCCAGTTCAAGTTATTTACAACTGCAATTAAAACATTAAAACTACTACTGCTGCTAACACTGCCATAGCCTCAGGCAGCGACCTTGAATAACTTTCATTTTTAAAACTCCAGTCCACACTACACTCAGAGCATTTTCTATCAAGAAAAGAAAATTAGTATTAAAACACGTTCTTATTAAACTGCTAAATCACGAATGATGAATCCCAGATAATGACACTGTTGGTGTTTAGTAAGGCACTCACACGGCCTGTGTATGATCGAAAAGTGAAAACACACTTGTACTAATGCTGGATAAAACATCAATAACGTGTTTATAAAGCATTTATAATGCAATAATTAATGTTCTATTGGCTTGCATTCTAAAGTGCAACCAACATAAATATTTAAAAAGCAAGAGGTTGAAAAAAAAGACCAGACGGGCCTCTGTCAGTTTTATGAGAGTCATCATTTTATGATGTTTTTTTTTTTACTGTCACTCCTGCAAAGTCATGAATTCATAAACCGCTCATTTTGCTGTTTATATACGTCTGCTGTGCAATCACAAAATAAATATAGAACCTCCTGGCGGGCATCCCAAAATATATTGATTTCACCCTCCTTAATGCACTCTGAAATTCGCGAAATGAGATCTGATACGACGGGACACATAAATGAATACAGTCGGGATCACAGCAGAAGGCAGCGGCCCTGCTGGAGGAGAAAAGCGGATTAGGGACTGGATTAACGGAGGGATGGAGGGATGGAGGGATGGGGGGGGGGGGAGCTCTGTCCTCCTGTGTTCACAGAGTCCCACTCTGGCAGGGTGGAGGGTTACACTGTGACCACGCTGAGACTCTGAGCGATTAAACACGAGTCAGACAAATCTCTGTCTGTCTCTGTTTCTGCCTCTGTCTCCATCAAAGCCGAATTAGCTTTCTCCGCATGAGAAACGCGAGGCATTGTACCGCCTAAGACAACCTCCTCTGTAGCAGTCTCGCTCTCAAATACACTTTCTAAATGGGGGTACAAAAGTCTCTTCCTTTATCAATCTCTCTCCCTCTCTTTATCTCTCTTCATAGTGTTATAATAAAGGTGTGTTGCAAAATGTCCGCATATCCACATATTCTCTCCATCACTTTCTCTCTCTTTTGTTTTCTTCTTCACTGAAGGACGTACAGTATATATAGCTCGATTTATATGGACACCTAGTGAAAGCAATTGTGCGATTGCCATTTTTATAGAAAATGAATATGACAACAATACCTTCCCTGAGCAAAATCAAAAGGCTGCTGTGTCTTTCATTATGCTCTCTATCTCTTTCTCTCTCTCTCTTCCTCCTTCTTCATCCACACATTTCTGCAGCCCCACTGGGGTCCAGTGGTATCACAGACTGGGCCGTGTCCTTGTCTGACTCAGCCAAGTGCGCAGTGAGTTTAGCCTAAATCCTCCAGCCAGCGATTATCAGCACTTTCTCTGAACTCTCCACTGCACACACAAACGCACGCACACCCACCCACACATAGTCACACACACACATACTCTCTCTCACACACACACACACACACACACATACTCTCACACACACACATACATACTCTCACACACACACACACACATACTCTCTCTCACACACACACACACATACTCTCACACACACACATACATACTCTCACGCACACACACACACACACGCATGCACACACACACACACACACACACATACTCTCACACACACACACACACACACACACACACACACACACACACACACACACATATACACACGTACTCTCACACACACATACATACTCTCACACACACACACACACATACTCTCACACACACACACACTCACACACACACACACACACACACACACTCACACACACACACACACACACACACACACACAGTGCCATAGGGCTGTGTGCCAGATGCAGGGGTTACACCAGCGTGCTGCAGAGCTCCATTGGACCGCAGGGTCTTAATGAGCCATGTTCCCCAGTCAGTGGCTCAAGTCTGGCCCACATTACTTCTACATTATTCACACTTTATTAATTATCCAGGCTGACCTCGATATCTTTTAAGCTTTTAAATATTTTCCCTATTTATTTTCTCTTTTTTTTGTGAAGCAGTTCATTTAATTTCACAGACACAACCTGAAAATCACCTTTTTTTATGCCATTGAAAATCACCCCTGTCTTTAAAGGGCAAAAACAATGAAAATATATAATTTATTTATCCTACTGACAATCTAGCACTTCTTTTAAAGATTGCCACCAATGACAGCCCACCCCTTGCTGAGTCACTGATGTTCCTGCCCTTTTTATAGAAACTTCTGACACAAGTGTTCTCCAGACTACATTCCGACAATATCCACACCTTGAGCTATTGACAACCTACCCTTTGCTTTGAAAGACTGCAAACCACAGGAAATCACCCATTGTTTTAAAAGGTAGATACAAGGACAATGCGCTGTTGTTTTAATAACTAGGCGATAGCTACCCGCAGACTGCTTCGACCACTGGCCATCTACCATGAGTTTTCAAGACCAGATTGATTGAGCCTTTGCTTTGAAAGGCCGCAGCCACAGAAAATCACCTGGAGAAAATAAACACAATTTTTGTTTTACAAACTGGGCTATAGCTACCAGCAGTCTACTATGACCATGGACTGACTGTCATGAGAGTTAAATGTGAAGTTGTGACAAGCCAGAACTTCAGCGGCTGAGAACCTACACTTTAACCGCTGACAATTAATCTCATATTTTATAGACTACAGGCAATAAAAGTCATCGTTCGTACAGGTAAAACGGAAGAAGAAAGAGCCCGCATTGTGCCTTACCTTGCCCACGTACTGGGGGTCGGACCCCATGTACTCCTCCAGCACAAAGAACTGGTTCCACACCCATCCCCTCTTTACCCTCTGGAACCCCTGCGCTCCGTTCCTCCTCAATCCCAGCATGCTGCGGGGCGGGTCTTTTCCCAGCCTGCCCTGGGGCGGCGAGTGCAGGGGGGACAGCAGACCCCTGTCCATCAGAAAGCAGAGGAGCAGCAGCGAGCAGTTCCTCGTAAGCATCGGTAATCCGGAGGGTAAACTCCGACTGAAAACAAAAAAAAAAGGGGGGGGGGGGGGGCTGCCTCCCAGGGGGGGAGGGGGGGGGCAGAGGGGCGGGGGTGGGTCCCTGAGGCTGGGCGAGGAGCGCTGTTCAGTGACGACGCCCCAGGACCGCAGGGTGAGCCCCCAACCGTGGCTGTAGCGGTTTCCTCCTTTCAGCTGCTCACGGGGGCCATGACCTGGTCGAGAACAGACACAAGATGAAGGCGAGAAATGTTTAAAGGTGGAGAGAAAAGGCAGACAGCGATCTATAGCCCTTTGAAGCTGAATAACGTGTCAAAAAGCACTCCTATTTCCTCCTCCGTCGAATAACTCTCTTATTTCTCAACGTAGGAACATTTTTTTTCTCCTTATGCAGGGGAGACTTGTGAGTCTCAAATATGTGGAATTGGCCTAAGTTTCATCACCCTCAGTGTCAAAGGGCTAGAACAAACACGATTATTATTCATTATACAGAAGTATGAAGAACCCCGAAGCACAAAGTCACCTTCTTCAGCCTGCACTGTCATGCACAAAACACAAAACCTACTCATACAATGTTAAATGCACTCAACAAATAACCAAACAGTAAAATGTTCAGTGTTAAATTGAGCATACGGCCCAATTGGACACTGGACATTTTACTATGCATCCATAAGAAGACTAGTTTAAACTAATAGACTAAGTAGACATGGCTAATTTGCGTGACAGATGGCAATGCTGTCTTCTTTTTTTTTCCAGTTAGATGAGTGATACAAGAGTTATTGGGATGAATAAGCATAAAACATGCTAACTTTAGTGGAATGCCTATAGCACTATTCATATCTGCCGGTGCATCAGTTTTGCTTTTTTTTCGTATTGACTTCTGTCAAAAGAAAACTTGCAGAAAAAATCTGCTGAGAAGAGAGCATCAGTGCTCCTGTGCGTCTGAAAAACACCACCGAGTGTGGAAGTCAGTTCCTTCAAACAGACAGGTTGGAACAATACACCTCAGAAGTTATTCCTGGCTACCATTACAACCCATTGCATCACTGACATTATTTTTGGGCATGCCTAAAACAAATATGAATCGGGGACTGTTGTCAGCTGAACAGTCGTAACGAACTGATGCTGAGGGCGATAAAAGATTAGACTTTTTTGGCTAAATGGATTAATGTGGGGAATGCACATGACAGGATTGTTCAGCGTGCTGTAGTTGGCACTTCATGGCGGATGTACAGTTGATGAGTAACAGTATCAGAGGTATCAGAAATAAAAAAGGAACTGAGCCTATAACTGTCCTCAGGGCCATTTCAGCTTCAACCTACGGGCAAGTTGCTTTGCTTTAGTAAGAATATACATTGTCATAACTGGATAATTGTGAAAAACTGTAGACTCGAAATTGTTCTGAATATGAGTGTCTGCTAAACACACAAATAATAATATCAATAACAATCATATCGTAATTAATCTTATCCTTCATGGACCGGAATACGACTAGATAGAGGGAGAGAGAGATAGAGAGAGTGAGAGAGAGAGATAGAGAGGGAGAGAGAGTGAGAGAGAGATAGAGAGGGAGAGAGAGTGAGAGAGAGATAGAGAGTGAGAGAGATATAGAGAGGGAGAGAGAGAGATAGAGAGTGAGAGAGATATAGAGAGGGAGAGAGAGAGAGATAGAGAGGGAGAGAGAGTGAGAGAGATAGAGAGGGAAAGAGAGAGAGAGATATAGAGGGAAAGAGAGATAGAGATAGAGAGAGTGAGAGAGAGATAGAGAGTGAGAGAGATATAGAGAGGGAGAGGGATTAGTGAGTTTAAAGCTGGGGTAGGCAATGTTTGGGGTGCGAGCCAAATCTGGGCAGTAGAAGAAACCCACCCCCTCCTCTCCAGTCAGCCTCTCAGGGGAGGGGGGGGTATGTGCCCCAATTTTCATAGGCAGGTACGGGATGACCTCATTGGATGTTATCTAAAATCTGGGGGACAGTCACAGATATCAGATTTTTTTTTTTCCAGAGCAGTTGGTTTATTGCTAGCTGTCAAAATGTGAAGACAATTTCACCAAATATTACCAAAAAATATTGCCTAGCCCAGCTTAACAAAAAAAAAGTGTGATTCACTGAGATCTCTAACAGGTGAGGGGGGGATATGTCACGGCACTGAGACAGTATTCCCCTCTGAGTTGTAAAGTATCTCAGATTACCCCGCGAGTAACCTTAGTGAAACACTGACAGATCCCCGACTGCCTTTAAGTGGCAAACCATGATTATCCAACACTGAATAAAAGCCTTTTTGTCAAGGATGTTCTGATTCCCGTCTTTCGTTTCCCGAGAAGCTTTAAAATGGCTTCTTCCTAAACTCCCTGTCCTTTCCCCTGCCCCCCGACGGATTGTAATGGTAATTGTGATGTAACTCAAAGGGGCGTGATCCAATCTTGACTGACATCCTGTGGGGTCTGTAAGGAATGTAGGGTATCACAATTTAATCAGGGAGCCCTTATCTCCTAGTGGTCTGCCACATGAAAACAGTTTGATGAATAGGAGCGATTACCTCACCCACTGCCTACCCAATCATTTCAATTACAGGCCTGGCTTGAAAAAAAAAGAAAAAAAAAATCTCCACTACCCCAAAACCCTAAGTACATTTAAAGCTAAAAACTTTTTTTTTTGTTCAGCCGCAATCTTAACTTGGACCCAGAGTGCTGCAATTGCACAGAAGGTCAGCGACCTCTCCCGATATCTTTGGCTCCAAACAAAACGGCAGAGCCCCATCAACCACAGCAATGAAGACAGACCGCTGGGTCTGTTTGTAAGAGCTGCCGTCGCCCGCTGTGCCCTCCGATATTAACAGTAAGAGTGAGGCCAACAGGAAAATTCCATCCCGGAGAAATGCGGAGACATGTTCTTTTTACAGTCGGTAAGGGTTGCGGATATACCCCATTCCCGCATCGATCTGAAAATCCCAACTCTCTGCACCCTGCCAATTTGGGAGAACTGAAACATCCACGGTGTCTCCTCCAGAACGTACGGTCCGAGAACCGCTTCTGTTCACGTCACAGACCGCGGCGAGGCTTGCACAGAGTAGGGTCGGAGGAAGACCTTTCATACGCAGCTTTGCCCTGCAGCTCTTACTGGCCAGCGGGGGTCGCCGATGAGCAATGACACACGGATCTCTGTCCAACTGAACCCTGCCATACCCTGCGTGATGCAGGGGCCGATTGTGTGCCGGCACAGGCCCTGTCCAAATTTGGTTTGAGGCTCATCCATGCACCACAGCCTGGTGCCTTCACCTGAAAGAGTGCGGGAGAATATTCCACTTCTTCGATGAATGAAAGGGTTAAGTCCGCTATGGGATTCAAATCACATCCCTGGCTAGCACTCCGCACAACAAAAGATATGATTAGCCTATTGAGCTAAGGATGATGGTCCCCAGCCAAGGAAGCTAATCTAGCTGTATTATTTAGCACGGGGTGAGGTCAGATCTGGTAGCAGCCATTCTCCTGCTAATTCTCATCTCTCATGCTATGTCTCTGAGCCATGCTATGCTAGCATGGATGAACAAAAGCATGCAAACATTCTTGAGGAGAAAACTTACTTTTCTACTTTTAATTGTCCAGTCAACAGTGTATTACTGGGATGTATTCACAGGGGAGCGTATGATTTAACAACGAGACGTTGCTTGTCTCGTGTTGCCATATTCAGTGCACTGTGTAATTTGCTACGCACAGAGTAGATGTTTGTTGGACAGGAGGATAAATGAGCGTGTACATGCTGATGCTGAGAATATAGAGGTGCTTTGTAGCTGGGTGTGTGGTGCAGGTGGTACAGGCAATGGTGGGCAATTTCAGATGCCAAGGGTCAAAGGTCATGATGTTGGCTTTTGCTCTGATTATCTCACTTAATAGGATGAGAGAGACAACAGACAGAAAGAGAGAGAGAGAGAGAGAGAAAGAGAGAGATGTAAGAAAGATACATTCAGTAACTAAGGGAGATTATGATTGGTGACGCTGTCAGTCCCAGCTTTCTACTCTTCTCGTTTTCTCTTCCCTTCTTTCTCTCTCTCTGTCCCTCTTCCCACACACATCTCATCTGCCCCCATTCCTTTCACACACACACACACCCTCTTTCTCTCAATCTCCTTCTTTCTGTGTCTTTCACACCCCCCCCCCCCCCGCCTGCTGTCTGCACCCCATCCTATTCCACCCTCCCCCTCTCTCTCTCCATCTCTCCCTCTCTCTATCTCTCTCTCCCACTGTGAGGTAATGCACCACTGCTTGCGTAGTTATGTATCTGTGAGGTACGTGTCAGGGCTGATAAATTGTACCTGGGGGGGGGGGGGGAGATTGATTCATTTCATTCGTGAAGTCACACGACAGCAGAGGTCAACCTAACAAGCCGTCCACTAAACGCGAAAAAGCAAATCAACTTTCCTTAGACACACGTCCCGCCAATCCCGACAATTTTCTTCATGAAAACAAGTGTGTGGAACCAGCTAAGTCTGCCGTGAGTTTTCAGACGCATTCGGGGGAATGAAAAAAAAAAAAAGAAGTAAAAAATAGCTACCCAAGTGAATAACTGTAAACAAACCGACATTCATATTAAATGCACATTACCGTGTTAAATTTACTTTTGTAAGTCACACAAAGCTTATTTACAATTTAGTTATTTTGCCAAATTGTGAAACAAATTAATCATTAAACCAAATTTGTTAAATTAAAAACTTAATCTGATTCATTTTTTAACATAATAACTCTGACAGCAACCAGAATCTTGTTTCAACAGCATAATTAAGGTACACGAATGCATTACTTCTTTCAGGGCAAAACAACAAAGAGATTTTAACAATATTTCAATGCAACATTGATGATCAAATCCAGAACTTCAGAGACACTGGTAAAAAAAAACAACAACAACATTACAGTCACACAACCGAAATAAGGCACCGCGGTTCTTTGAACCTCAGGCACTTATCTATAAAATCTTACCCAAGGGTACATCAGCATCCCCAGGAATCAAACATGCAGCCTTAAAGCTGTAGGTTAAATGCCCAGTTACAGACGTCCCTACACGCCCATCCCTTCACACTCATTCAGAAAACTTACCATGACAGGGCGGCCTGTGGCGTAGTGGTTAAGGTAAATGACTGGGACACACAAGGTCGGTGGTTCGACCCCCAGTGTAGCCAAATTAAGATCCGCACAGCCGTTGGGCCCTCGAGCAAGGCCCTTAACCCTGCATTGCTCCAGGGGAGGATTGTCTCCTGCTTAGGCTAATCAACTGTACGTCGCTCTGGATAAGAGCGTCTGCCAAATGCCATTAATGTAATGGAACGTGATTACAGTGCATTTGTTTCACAGAACACCACTGGCTCTCTTAAACCCACGACCTGATTTTAAAGACGAGCTGAAACAGAAGTCATAGCTGCACCTTCAGCGATGTTACATAGACATGAGTAAGACAGATCTTTCAGGCGTCGATCAGACTGAAAAGGAGTGAAAGGATACCGATTGGAGGGGAACGGCACGGTAAGACATTTGACCGACATACACTCACACTGGTGCACATTAATTTTGGCCCATTTCATTCCAGGCATTTAAAAGTACTATTTGTCTTTCTTTCTTGCTCTACTCCTGCTACCCCCCACCCCCCAACCACACACACACACTACTTTAATTAACAATGGGCTGACACAGCATTCTGGGAAGGGGAAGCCTCCACAGCACAATCACCGTGGACACGGGTTGCACTGAAGACCCAGTGTTGCCACGGTGACATGACATCTGCAGAAACTGTCTCAGAGGGGATTACCTCAGCTTTTTTACTCTTTCTCTCTTCTACTGCCCTCTCTCTCTCTCTATCTCACTCTCCCACTATCTTCTATCTTGTCTTGTTCTCATTTACTTTCTCTTAATCTCCCCTTCTTCTCTGTCCACCCCATCAACTAATTGTCTACCTCTCTCTCCATCTTTCTTCCTCTCTCAATACCCCCTGCTTTAGTCCACCCGTATCTCTCCCACTCCCTCTCTCCCATTGCACCTTGTGTTGCTCTTTCTGTCTGTCCTCCCCTGTCTCCCTTTCAAATTCAAATAGAAAATTATAATTCAGAATGTATTGTTGGCATGAAATACTACATCCATACACATTGCCAAAGCAGATGGAAAGCAGATCTCTCTCTCTCTCTCTCTCCCCCTCTCTCTCATTCTCCTTTCTCTCTCACTTCCCCCTCTCCCTCTCACTCCCTCTCTCTCTTGCTCTCCTCTCTCTCTCACTCCCCCTCTCTATCTCGCTCTCCTCTCTCTCCCACCCTCCCTCTCTCTCCCGCTCTCTCTCTCTCTCTCTCTCTCTGTGGTAATAGAAAGGCAGGGCCTGTCCTGGGGCTTGGTGCGCGCATCAGACCGAGAGATCCACCACAGTCCTGTCGCCTTCAGTTAACAGCCGGCGATGCCAGAAACGATCATCTGCGTACGGAGGTTTACCTCCGGGGCCCTCTCTGCCACTTCATTATCTACGGCACACGTTTCCCCGCAAAAAGCCAGCCCGTTCCTGGAAAGCTGCAATCAACCGGCCAATTATTATCTTCAAATCAAAGGAATACCTGAACATGTCTCACGCCATTTGGACTGCTTACGCCTGAGGTAATTGGTCCAGTTCAGCAATTAAAGGATTGGATGAAAGGAAATCCAGCGAAAGCGTAGTAGTCCTCCCTGAAACCCTCAGAATTAATTAGGGCTGGGCACGTGAAATCATTTAAAGCACTAAACCCATACGCATCCCAAGCACAAGAGCTGCCTTAGGCTGGATGATTGACTCAAATCAATTGGATTTGCGCACTCAAAGCAAAGCGCTCTAATTTTGTAGAAAATAGAATAAAATAAATATCACAGGCAGCGCAATTCCCTAAAATGGCTGCGCCTCGCTTTACTGCTATTTATTTTGAAAGGCCACATTTTCCCCAGCAAGACAGACTACATTATCCCTAGCCAGTTAGGCAAGAACAAAACATATTTTATTAGTTCTTTCTTTTCTTTTTAGGCGCCTGGGTCATCAGACTGATTTGTAGAACTCGTCCTGTGTTAGGGCCCAGTTGTGATCAGTTGTGATAGGACCTGAGGCACCAGACTCTTGTATACGGGCTAGTAGGGGCACAGGGGGAGGTACACGGCACATTACATCACAACAAAATCAACAAAGGCACAACAGGGATGGACAGGCGCTGTCGTACATGGGCCCTGTCAGTTCCTGCAGCCATTACAGATCACCGTGGGGTCATATCCCCCCTGTATGTATCCGTCTATTATCTATGCTCTCTTGTCCAATTCAGGTTTATGGATGTATCCCATCATGCATGAACGTACGTACACACACACACACACACACACACACACACACTTATGATGAACTTTGCATCTAGTGTCTCCAGTTCCCTAGTTTAGAGTCCCTAACCTACAGGTCTCTGGACTGTGGGAGGAAACCAGCCCGAGGATGGAAAACTGTAAATATAATCACGAAACGTTTTCTTCATACGGCTTCGTCAAGCGAGTACCAATCATGTCCTGGTTTGACGCTGTGAAATTGATATAAAATTCATTTGGATAGCGGTTAGCCGGAGTGGCCGCATCTGTGCATCCTAGCCAGTTTTGAACAGTACCTTCTTAAGTCCCCGGAGCGGGGGGATTGATAGAGTGGTGCTGGAATGCTGTCCGACTCACGGATTGAAATGAAGTGAAATGTATCTTCAGCCCCTGGGGGGAACGAGGCTGACACACATTACTTTTTTGTCTCTCTTCGCCCGGCGGAAAGCCGCATACAATCCTCACATCCCTACGCTGCCCGTGGGTGGGCGGGGCGGGGGTGGGGAAAGAACCACGGAGGAGAAAAAAGAGAGCTGTTTCACCCGCGCTTGTAATTTCATTATCTTACATCTCATTGACACCATTGTCTGTAGTTAATTCTGTGAGACGAGGCACACCAATGAAGCGGAGAGAGAAAGAG
This sequence comes from Conger conger, assembly GCF_963514075.1. Taxonomy (NCBI): domain Eukaryota; kingdom Metazoa; phylum Chordata; class Actinopteri; order Anguilliformes; family Congridae; genus Conger; species Conger conger. The sequence continues at coordinate 73,743,356 of NC_083763.1, read as the reverse complement.
AACCCGATAGACTTGAGAACAAGAGACGGAGATAGGTACTTTATGTACATGATTGCTTTGGTGATACCGCGCTGATGTGTCGACATGCCAATAAAGCATATCTGAATTGAATTCAATTTAACTGAGAAATAGAGAGAGAGAGAAGAGAAAGATTGCGAGAGAGATAGAGAGAGTGAGAGAGAGCGCAAGCGAGATAGACATAGAGAGTGAGAGAGGGAGAGAGATAGAGTGAGAGAGAGATGCAGAGAGAGAGAGTAAGAGATAGATAGCGAGTGAGAGAGAGCAAGGGGGTGGGAGAGAGTGAGAGAGAGAGACAGAAAATGAAAGAGAGAGAGATAGCGAGTGAGAGAGAGCAAGGGGGTGGGAGAGAGTGAGAGAGAGACAGAAAATGAAAGATAGAGAGATAGCGAGTGAGAGAGAGCAAGGGGGTGGGAGAGAGTGAGAGAGAGATACAGAAAATGAAAGAGGGAGAGAGATCATCCTATCAAGGTTAAACCTTTCCCACCCCTCTCGGTTTATATTTCCACAGTCAATCTTAAAGTCAAAACTCATCAGCGGAGTTCGGCGGGATTCGGGTCTCGCTGTCACCGAGGGTCGGTGAAATCGGCAGCGCAGGTCGCCCCTCATCCCGCATCGCCGTAATGGGACTCGACCGCTCGGGTAATTCCTGAAACACGGCGCCTCAGCCCCTCCCCGCCGCTCTGCCCCCGCATATTTAACGAGACGAGTTCATTAGCATGCGTCAGCCCCCCCCCCCCCCCCCCCGGTACAGTGCCCTGACCCACGCGTCCGCTTCAGGGAACATGACGGCGCGCGCTGACGATGTTCGCACACGTTGCCTCCGATAATCAAACCGGCATATGGCGTTCCTGCTCTCCCGGCCAAGATTACAAAAACGCGCCCGCAGGAACGTCGGGAGCTGTCAGCCGGGCCATCAACGCGAGGAGCGGATACGTGAAATTAGCCCCGCAAGGGCGGGAATTCATAAAATAGAATATTTTTTGATGAGCGTGCGAGAACAGGTGTGTTCTCATGCAGGTTACGGGACCAGAGGAATACTCCATATTTGCAAAAGCGAGTATGGAAAGGAATACAACATCGGTATTCGACGCTGCTGTTTTTTGAATTGCTGTTTCATAGACGCCACATGATAAATGGCGGAAATTAATCCGATGATAATGGATCAAATGCACAAAAAAAAGCAATAACTCACAGCGCACTGTTTTACATACTCAAAAAGCGGAGGTCACAGTGATATGTGTTTGACCTGTTTGACCTATTTAACATTCCCATACATCAGTGCTTGTCTGCACCGCTGGTCTCTCTGCGTACATAATTTAAATAAAAATTGTTCAGCGATACGTTATTACAAGTGCATACGTATTGCAGTTAGGGCACAGTGTTTCCATCTCCAAGGCTGTGGGTTAAATTCTGTTGTTTTACCCATAGCCAAGGGACTTGTTTACTGAACTTCAGTAAAATATCCAGCTGTGGACATGTGAGCTTCACTGATCGTTGTGAACAAGAGCATCTGCTAAAGTGTGAGATCATTTTGTTTCTGTCACCAGGTGCCTATACGCTCAGCCTTGACAATCCCCTCACTACAAATATTTTGGTATAATACAGAAAACAACTATTGTTAGTCTGGCGGTTTTAAAGCCATGTACTGTAATATGAATATGGAGAATTTCTACTATAACATGCCCAGCTCACATTCTGACATAATGTGGCATAAGAGGGTAAAACAGCCCCCCGTACACATTAACAGAGCCTAATTAAGGACAATTAGGAGCTCGTTACAATCGGAGAGTTGAAGCAATTATGGTCGGAGCTCAAAATGTGCTCACGCAAGTAGGCCCCAGGATGTGAGTTTAGGATGCCCCAAACCGGGGGTTTAATGTGCACCTATCGCATGTCAGCCCAGCCCATTACTGTATGCCACTCAGGCTCCAAACAAACCGATGTAATAGCGTATAAACCGCAAGCTTCAGCAGATAAAATAGCTTGTTTTACAGCGTCCCACGCATTACACAGATGGTAAAAAGAGACAATGGCTGCCCGTGGCTATCGCCGCACTAACATTACCCTGTTATTGTATCTGTCATATTTACGCACATGAATTATGCTGTCTCTCATCGCCGTCGATATAAAGCAATAAGCTCTCTGAGACGGCCTCAACCTTCGGAAGGCCACACAGAAATCGTCTGCAAAAATCGCTAGCTGTCACACTAATGAAGTTAGCTCTGAGATGGCAGTTTCCAAGCGATACCATATTTTAGGCTATTTGAGGCAATAAATTGCAAATACCTGCTTGCACATACCTGTCCATCAACAATGGGCAGCAGGACAATGTCTTCAGGGTGAAAAATGACCCGCCTTCACTAAACCCCTAAAATAAAGCAGCTTAATTGAATTTTGAACCCCAGATCTATTTTGCATGAAGAAACAACCTGTCACTCATCACAAACTTTGTCACCAAATTTCAAGTTGAAAAAAGATAATTTAGGTGATTTTCTCTGCTGTTAAACATAGTGACGGGTCATTTTTGACCCTTATGACAACACAAGGGTTAAATGAAATTAGCTAATCTGTACACCACCGCTTTTTTCACCATCCTTTTGCAACTCTCCTGTTGAGAAAACAAAACACCAGGCTTAGATTTTTACCCCATTCATCCATCACCCAAATTTCAACCAGATTCAATTACAGTGTTTTGGCTCGTAGCTCATATTTGACATATTTGACAAATTCCTAATTTCCCAGGACCCTAGACAGCGTATATATTTGATCCCGGTCACCTTCCGTGGCCTTGAGTTTCATTCTGCGCTCTGTATTCCATCAAGACTCGCATTAATGTGCATTCCACCCCTGGGGGACGGCGGTGTCACATTAAAAAGTGTCCCCGAGAAGAAAAAAAACAAAAGAAAAAAAACAAAAAACAACAACAATCAGAAGACTGGCCAAGTTTAATAAAAAGTGCACACACTGCTGTGCAGAACAGAATATGTCCACCTCAGCATCCCGCTGCCATCTGAGCACATAAATGCTATTTCACAGCTGGTTTGAAGAATGCCAGTACAGCTTGAATCATATAGTAATGGAAACAGACATTTTCGGAGGTAGAGCACAGTCAACAATCCACCCAGGGGCCAGTGCAGTGGTTCCCATAAAGACCCATTCGTGTAGAAGCATTCGATCACCTATGCGGTTTAGCAGAATGTGTACATGTTTAATTGCATTCGCGCGCGCCTCTCTCGTGAAACATCCGACTGTCCTCATGAGACCTATAGGAGGTTAAACGTGATGCTGGCTAGAGCTACTTGGTGACTCATTCTCATTCTGCTAAGGCTCTGTTCTAGTGCGAACACAGGCCCTGGAGCCTCCCATCAGATGTGACTGACAACCCCATTGGGGGCAGCAGTGTGGGTTTGAAAATAAATTAACGGTTAAATAACGTATCTAGTGTAAAATACATTTAAACAAACAAACCAATGAATAAGTAAAAGAGGGAACCTAGTGAAATATTTTACGCTCAGTAAACGCCCGGCGTGTTGTGAATCATTGCAGGGCATGTGTGTGTGTGTGCGTGTGTGTGTGTGTGCGTGTGTGTGTCTGCAAGTGAAGAACAACGGTGCGGAAGAACAGCCGGAGAGGATAGCGTAGCATGGCGGCGTAAGGAGGGGGGAAAGGAGAGGAAGGAAGGAAGCATCTAGAGAATACAAGCTGAGGCATTAAGCTGGGGGGGGGAGGGTAATGAAGAGTGAAATACAACAAGCTTGTCTAAATAAATAATCGGGGTGTAGTTAATTAATTAATGATGGAGGCCCGTTAAAGTTGCTGACACTGGCGGAAGGAAACGATAGTACATTAGCACGTTAGCGTGGCACTACAGTGTCCTTCTCTAAACATTTTGGCCCAAACCTTCAACACCTGGCCAGCATCATTGATTCTCCACCCACACAGCGCATTATCTCATCCAATATTTGTGTGTGTGTGTGTGTGTGTGTGTGTGCACGCGGTGGCCTTAGCATTAGCTAAGACCTACGGTATCATTAGCGCTAGCGACAGATGTGTGGCATTAATGTGTTTGTGTGCTTCAGCGAGGCAGTTACGCTGGCCTGGCAGGGAACTATGATCCATAGAGAAATGAATTCACAAGGAGATGAAAAAACCTTTAATGTCGATGAAAGCTCATAATTTTATCAAAAGTATCGATGGGGGTATATTACGAAAACAGGAGGCGAGCTCATTGTTTTGTAGCTCGGAGTTCCACACTGCAGCTGAAAGCACTCGTTCCATTTTTCACCTTCAGAACAGCTCTACTTGTGTCAGGGCTAATCAAATGTTGATACTGAGCCAAGAGCCACGGGCTACGTGTTCTGATTTCATTTCGCCGCGCCGAAACACAACAGCGGCGGAGCCGCCTCATTCGATAAGCGGCTCGTTCGACGGCGCGGTTTAGCATATCTCCTGCACGTCCTTAACGCGAACGTCACACTTCTCCTGCTTAATTAAACGGAAGGAGGGAGACTTAATCAAAAACACTGGCAGCGGGTGAAGTGGCCGGGGGCAGGGGGGGGGGGGGGGGGGGGAGGAGGGATACAGAAGGACACCAGGGAACACGCACTGACGTCAGCAACATCCCCACATATTCCGGCTCCGTTCCTGAGCACTGTCGGAGCCCCCGGACCGCCGTTTCCGTGGTAGAACGTCTTCACAGACCTTTTGTATAGTCTCTGCCAAGGCTGCCGTGCAGGGACGGTGCAAGCGTGTACTTGAATAAGCGTTTTTTTGCCACTTGGCTTTTTTTGTTTTGTTGAGAAAACTAGACAAGGCCTGGCACCCTTTCCAGGCTTTGACTGCCTCTCTTCCACACGGTTATGAAATACAAAAATATAAAGCTGTAATTATGTCAACTGCACCCCCCCTCCGCCCCCACCCAGCAGAAACTAGTCGGCTCCATTCACAGCTGCACAAGACGAGAACAAAAGAGCTGGAATGCCAAGGTAAAGTTACTTAATAGGCCAACATTTGCATTTAGGTGCTGTTATCCAGAGACAAACAAAATACATTTCAGGCAAGATGAGTGCTGCCGCGATATCCTCAATGCCGCAAGAAAGCACGTGGTCACTACAGACAAATTGGAGTCAACAGACAAAGTCTTCCTTTATAAGAGGGAAAATCTAGGTAGAACATTATGAAATGTTGTCAGGGAAACCTCTATCCACTGTAACTTAAGCCAGTCTCACACTTCCCCGAACATTGGTGAGCCTCTCATATTTTTCGACCATCCGGATTTTCTTACTGTCCAATGTAATGGTGCCCACACTTAAGAATTTGGCAATGGCAGGGGCTCTTCCACTACAGGATTTAAGCAGAATTAATCCGATAAAATGAAACATGTTTGAAATCTCAACGACAACTTTGAGAAGCTCTCAATTGAATCGTTGACCCCCATACCGACCAAACCCGATCGATCTTCCCGAATGGCGGTTTTCAGCCCGATCATAAAGAAATTGTCGCTCATGGCTAAATCAGTCTTGGAATCAGGGAGCGTGAGACCAGCTTCAGAAGCTGCCAGTGCCTGGAGCTCTGCAGGAACGCGATGACATCACCCTTCAGCGAGAGACAATCAATCAGCCCGTGATTAGTAGAGCAGAAATCGTATAATTCTGGATTGTTCCGTAAATGCTTGATTGTGTTCAGACCTCAGAGGCCGCGGAGAAGAGCGACGGCAGTTTCCCGCTCATCGAACCGTTTCGGCTGCTTGTTTTCCTACGGGCAGGGACAGTGTCACCTTGAAAGACACCGCTCTATTCTGGGAAGCGCCGTGTTAACACAGAGGGACATGCGCATACGTGAGCGCTCAATGCCATTTAGTGACAATTGACATTGAGCGCACCTTAACGGTAACAGGAGGAATCACCCCCGCGCCATTAGAGAACCTCCATGAACCTTCGCTGTCGCTGGCCTGTTCTGTGTCAATGGGTTTTTTTTGTTGTTCCGTGTCAATGTTCGTTACCGCTGTGTTTCGATTGACGGTAACAGGGGAGGAAGCTGAACGAGGTGAGTAATTACATTATTGTCATTTGGCATTCTGGATAAGAGCGACGTACAGTTGATTAGACTAAGCAGGAGACAATCCTCCCCTGGAGCAATGCAGGGTTAAGGGCCTTGCTCAAGGGCCCAACGGCTGTGCAGATTTTTTATTGTGGCTACACCGGGATTAGAACCACCGACCTTGCGTGTCCCAGTTCTTTACCTTAACCACTACGCTACAGGCCGCCCTGTATTGACGCGGGGTCGTCCAGGCGACAGTACTTGACCCTGTGTGAGGGCTGTCCTTTCCGCCGTGCGAGGGTTTGCTAAGTGGCGACGTGCCGAACATCACTTCATTTCAGACAACGAGCTCTCTCCGGGACAGCAGGGTCAGCGAGGCTGCCTTATTGAAGATAATAGATTAGATTTTCGCACCGTACAGCGCTACCTCTTGAGCACTGAGGAACGCGCTCGTTAATTTATTTATCATTTCACATGTACTATTTATTTATTATTTTAGGGAATATTCACAAATAAGTTCTTTCAGTGGCTGAGCATACTGTGTTGTTCTGTTCTTGAAATATTTTAATTCCAATTTTCAATTTCAGTGTCATTTGTACTGTGCTTTTCATGGAAGACTGTCACAACGATGCTTTACAGAGAACAGAAGGGCAAAAAAAAGGCAAACACCAGTCCTGAGCCCCTAAATAGCAAGCGTTATAAATAAAACATGGACAGACATTAGAACTGGCGAACTCCCCTTACTGAAAAAATCAAACAGACATGTGCCATGGGATGTCCCCGTGAGCGTCAATCAAATGAAGCTGGGAAAATCACCACATAAAATTCCGTTTTACCGCATCCCCCCCCGTGTCCGGCGGCTACCACCCGGAATTCCTGTGGTGCCGAACGTTCCTCTTTCATCGGGAGGGATGTGGGATGTGAGCGGGAGAAAAGGACATGCCCCGAGGCAGCTACCGCGCGGAAACCGCCCGAGGCAGCCGTATGGAACAGAGTTCCTGCTGTGGTGACGAGCGCCACTGCTCTCTGGCGCCCCCTTCAGGCCATACCGCCCCACGCAGGCTGGGGGGGCGGGGCCTGACAGGCAGATTGGCAGGGAGGTTAAGCAGGCAGACAGACAGACAGAAACACATTTCAGAAACGGTTGTGTTTTAGTGACACCACTGAAAATCTGATTCACAGTGATGTGTTGTCTCTCTGTGATGAGGCAGAGACAGCGGTGTTGGCAAAGAGTAAGGCTTGTCATTGTCACTTTTAACCGATTTCCCTCATAAAAAAAATAAAAAAAAATCCTGCATACCCTGCATTTAAATAAAGAATAAACTCTGAAAATGATGAGTCTTAACACAGAGGTATGACATCTTGGCTCATTAATGAAGTCAAGCGGGAGGTTAATAAATCTTTATTCTCTCACTCATGCAACTGAACTGCTAGTTTCTGCTGATACCATCTGAAGCAGTGCAAGGTCCCAGAGGGGAAAAAAAAAATAATGATTTCTTTCTCAGATGAAACGGGTAATTGTTGTTTATGAATCTGTTCTACTCCGCACCACAGCATCCAACACGTTCAGCTCGGTCGGTTTTTAACGATAGAATCATTTCGGAATAATTTCATTAATAAAATAACAAGAATAGCCTTATACCTTTCTTTCTTTCTTTCTTTCTTTCTTTTTTTTTTTCAAATTCCCGCTAGGCAGTGCCTATTGTGAAGCGATGCATGGCAGCCTGTTTGTACACGCCGGTCTATAAAAAGAAAGACTAACTGATTGATAGATAAGATGGGTTTGATGCCGTATCCCAGTGGGAAAATGGTGTTTCTCAGTAGTTTGTAATTTCCTTTCTTTCTCAGAAGGGAATAATGGCGGAGGAGGAGGGTTTGGGGGGCGGGGGGTGGTTATATTCACATTGCAGGTTTTTAGTGGATACTCTTATCCAGCGAGATTTATTGAGCTCACATTCTGTATGTAAAGTCTGTTTATTCAGCAGGGTGTTTACTGAAGTAATTCGGGTTAAGTGCTTCGCTCAAGGGTACCGTGGCAGAACCTCACCTGGGAACAAAAGCTTAGAGTTATAAACTGGGCTCCCAAACAGCTACAGTACGTGCGAAGGATATCCTGCGTGGGGAAGAGATGAGAAAGCAAAACTGAGTCGCTTGTGGGTCAACTGGGAACCACCGAAATGTAGGCTGATCCTGAAAATACCGTTGAGATTCCGCAAAGCAGTCCTTGCAAGTTTTTTTCTTTTCTTAACGTATGTTAAGACCACACTGAGCCTAAACCGAGATCTCACTCAAGTAAAGCAATATGCCAAAAAAAGAATAATAATACCACTGTGAGAACTGTGAAAAATTGACTGAGTTTACTAGATTTTGCTTCATATTCTATTGTACTGTAGTTCATTAGTGATCTTCCAGTGTATCTGCCGATGTTGTCTTTTGGTGGCAAGTCTTAAACGTTGACTGGGTCGTCGTGGTTTCCCACACGACAGAATCCGTACAAGCTTGGCCGTACTGTGCCTCTCTCCAGGGGTGCCAACCAGGATTTTGGGCCCCATGAAAAGATCTCACATTGGGCACCACTGCCCCATTAAATCCTATGTTCAAATGCCTTTTGAGGGCACCCAGCAGCCCCTTAGTCCTTAGAATCATCCTAAATAAAACTCCCGATTTCACGGACCCCTGCTTCACGTCGCTTCTCCGCCCTCATCGCCCCTGTCTTTCGACGAGAGAGTGAACTTCCTCTGAACCCCCGGAGGACATCGAAAAGGCTACGCTGACAAAATGGCCGCGGGCAAAAAAGAAAAGAAAAGGAAGAACAGAGAGACTGGGGAGAGGCCGCTATCCTTCCAGGGACCAGTCCGCGGGCGTGTGAGTGTGCTGAGGGGGGGAAAACTTATGATGCAAGGAGAGTGAAAAAAGAACGGTTGGCCAAAAGCCACGGGGCGGCTCAAAACACACACACAAACGCCCAGAGGAAGACATCTTCTCCTTCATTCTTCTGTGTGCGGAGGTGGGAGTCAGCCGGTGGCAGACAGAACGGCGAAAAAAAAAAAAATAACAGACACACACAACTCATATTTCCTGCCTACGGAGACTCTCGGAGAGAGTAATGGCGTACCAGGATGGAACACCGTGTTCTGCTCAGAACTGTGCGTGTAGTGCTGGGTAATTGTCCCCCTGTCGAATGGCGTAGTGACAAAATGGCTGAAAAAAACAAACGTCTCGGCCCGGTGTCAACCTAATAGCAGTACGACGGCGCCACAAAGCAGCGTAGAGTCTGACTCAGGCCTACTGTAATGTTCTCCAAAGTCGGTCCAGGAGAACCCTAGTGTAGGCATTGCTGGTTTATGTTATAGTCAAGCACTTGCTCAGGTTAGACATTTGGAAAACAGACCGTGACAGTTATTAGTGAAGATTTCCTTTTCTGTTCACAATTATATGTTACAATTGTTCACATGGTAAAATTCAGGAATTCAAGTTGTGGACTTGGAAATCTATCTCTCTCCCTCTCTTTCTCTCTCCCTCTCTCATCTCTCTCTCTCCCTCTCTCATCTCTCTCGCTCAGTCTGCTTCTCTCTCTCTCCCTCCCTCTCCTCCCCCATCCTTCCCTCTCCCCCCCTCTCCATCTATCTATCTCTCTGTCCCTCTTTCACTCCCTCCCTCTCCCTCTCCCTCTCTCTCTCCCTCTCTCTCTCTCTCTCTCTCTCTCCCTCTCTCTCTCCCTCTCTCTCTCTCTCTCTCTCTCCATTGAAGACACATGGTCTGAACAGAGCTTCCTCAGTCCCTGCCTGCAGCTTGCATTTAGATGTTCACAGTTTATGGTGCTGGAGATTAACTCAGGCTAAATCTGCATGTGCACTGCAATCAAACACTGTCACTGGAGGAACTGGCCCAACGTCTCCTGTACTTTTCCCCGACTAATGAGCTAATAAATAAAAGATACAGTATATGGAAGCTGTGTTACTAGATGAGACCAAAAATGTAGCCGAATCCAATTTTGGACAGTAAAATACATTCAAAAAAGTTGGAAAAAAGTTCAAACATCTGTGTCAAAAATCTGAACCATAGGCATTCCTAAACATTTGAGTAGATAACAGGTGATCCCATTGGGGTGGAGAATGGAAGCTCCTTCTTATGGTAAGCTACTTGTTGTAAACTGACGCTTGAGAAAGAAAATGTGTAAGATTTTTACCGCAGAATATAACAGGACGCACGCGTATTTTATCCCGTAAGTAATGTTCCTGTTTGATTGCAGTCCTTCCACCCAGCCCCCAGATGCGTAGGTATTCACGTTGCCTCATGAAAGCTGAGACAATAACGTTCCTCTGTGCACTGCCGGATTGATGAGTCTACATCTGTCAGACTCAGGACGCACTATTACACCCAGTCAGCCATGTCATAGCATCTTTACAGTCTTGTTAAATTAATTGAGCCGTTCAAATTTAAAGTAATTGAATAATACATCAGACTGCGGAAGGATGGAGTCTGGTGAAAACGCCGAAGAGACAGAGTTGAACACTTCTATCTGTGGCTCACAGTTTGAACCAATCACTGAGTTCTGCTACGAAGAACAAACTAATTTAATTGGTGCAAAGAAGTAACTAACAATGGACTGATGGCTTGTTGTCGCCGCCTTCATGAGAGGAATGGTTGAACCACAAATTCAAATATACACTGAGTGAGCACTTTATTAGGTAGACCTATACACCTGCTTGGTAATACAAATATTTAATAAAAGATATTCATGTAACTAAATGCATAAAGGCATGCAGACGTGGTCAAGAGGCTCAGTTGTTTGTCAGAATGCGGAAGAAATGCGATCTAGAGTTTGCAGAGTGGTGTGAAAAACAAAAAAAACATGCAGTGAGCAGCAGTTCTGCAGGCCAAAACGCCTTGTTAATGAGAGGGGTCAGAGGAGAAGGGTCAAAGCTGGTCAAAGCTGACAGGAAGGTGACAGTAATGCAAATGTCCACACATTACAACAATCGTATGCAGAAGAGAATCTCTGACCACACAATGCATTACACCTCTTAAGTGGATAGGCTACAGCAGCAGAAGACCAATAAGTAAAAAAGAAAACTAAGCAATACATACCTAATATAGTGCTCAGTGAGTGTAATTTCCCATAGTTAAAAACAGTGATTAACAAAGGAATGATATTTCTTCATAAACCTGGACTCATCAAGACTTATCAACCATCACAGAGTGCAATTGGTGATACCATACCACTGAAAAATGTTGGGGTTATGGTAAATGGTAAATGGCAGGCATTTATATAGCGCCTTTATCCACAGCGCTGTACAATTGATGCTTCTCCATTCACCCATTCATACACACACTCACACACCGACGGCGATTGGCTGCCATGCAAGGCCCCGACCAGCTCATCAGGAGCATTTAGGGGTTAGGTGTCTTGCTCAGGGACACTTCGACACAGCGGGGTGGGGGATCGAACCGGCAACCCTCCGACCGCCAGACCACTGCTCTTACTGCCTGAGCCATGTCGCTTTAGGGAGCTTTGGCTTTTGCTTTGCGCTAAGTGTATACAGTATACAGTATGCACTATAGTCTACTTCTTACCGCCAGTGCACGTAGACGTGCCGAATGTTCATTCCTGACGCTGCACTACTCTGTAAGACTGCTTAATGGCAGCTTGTAACTATAAGTACAGCTGATCCAAGGGCAACATTCATATCTCGAGACACTCAATAAAAGGATAAATTATCCATTTTGTGAGCCTGGTTGAAGTTCTATTCTTCTGTAAGCTTCTGTAAATCGCCGATTGCAAACATTCCTGACATACGGTGAGTTCCATACTGTAAGTATTGAGACAAATACATATTTTTAGGGGAGTACATTTTGTCTAGAACAGGCTGTGCTGGTGTGTGCATGTGCAGTATGTGTGTGTGTGTGTGTGTGTGTGTGTGTGTGTGTGGGTGGGTGCGTGCATGCATGCGCACTTGTCTGCACGTGCATGTGTGTGTGTGTGTTGAGGTGCTCAGTGATGTGGTAGGCTCATAATAGCAGTAGAGCTGCGCTCTGTTGTAGTTGTGATGTTTACAAGCTTCAAGACAAAACAGTGCTTCACTGGCTGGTAAATACTGTGGAATACTGCTTCACAGAAGGTGAGAGGTTTTAGTATGTAGTGTTGATTCTATGATTGCCTTTTGAGTCTCTTCCTGGGGTTTGTCAACATGAGGACTACAGTTGTGCCATTGAAAGTCAAGGAAGCCAACAGACAGAGACAAATAATAGGCTTACCAAAATAAACTGTTTAGAACATCATGTACTAGACAAGGTAGAACAAAAAAAAAGTGTCGTAATCAATTAAAAAAGTTATTTGTCCCAGACTTTATACAGTTCACTATGTATATAAAATTTAGCTTTTTCCTCACACACTGCTGGAAATGCATTTTATCAGTGTCTGTACAGTATTTAGAAATAACTTGATTTACAATCCAAATGCATACCTTGAGGCCAAAAATGTCCCTGGTCAGAAACCATTTATTAGTCCAACCTAAATCTAAATGAAATATTCCCGTTTTTAATAAATCAGCAGCACATCTTGTTCTCTGTATTGCATTTTCTCCGTGCAAAATGAATTGCTTCGTTAGCCTAAACGAGAGCTCCTGATCCCTTGTGCTATCCCAGAACAACCTCAGCCATCCATGTGAATCCTAATTGTTTTAATTAGCAATGGTTTATTTAATGCACATTTTCTCTTTATTCAGATGTCTATCTGTGTCTATCACACACACACACACACACACACACACACACACACACACACACACACACACACACACACACACACACACACACACACTTATTTTTCTATGTCATTTTTAAAGATAATTTCCTAGTGTTTTAAGAGGTTTATTTGTAAGTTAAGTCTATTAATGCCATATCCAAGTAAATGGTCTACATTTCTAGTGCCTTTATCCAAAACCCTGTAGATGCTTCCTATTCACGCACTCACACACACAAATGGTGATTGGTTGCCATGCAAGGCTCCAACCAGCTCTTCAGGAGCATTTTGGGGGTTAGGTGTCTTGCTCAGGGACACTTCGACACACCTAGGGCGGGATTGAACCGGCAACCCTCGAACTGCCAGACGACTGCCCTTCCTGAGCCGATGTCGACTCCAAGTGCCATACATAACGCACATGTAACTGACCAATAATTCAAATGATTATTGTTGCAGGTGACACCTCTAGATCTATGTCTATGGTGACTATGGTGACCATTCAGATGTCTACTTTTTTTTTTGCATGTGTGTGCACGCACGTTCACGCACGTGTGCGCATGCATGTGTGGGTGTGTATTTGTATCAGTGCGCGAGTGTGTGCATGTGTGTATTCATTGCTCAAATTACATTTACTGTGAAACAGTCTGGTATCATGGAGATAAAAGACTATTGTTTTTACAAGTCAGGGTTTACCAAAAATTAGCATTCATTCAAGAGAAGAGCCATAAACAGATTGAAAGATTTACATGACAAAATGTGTCATTATATTCTCTCACGTAACAAGCTGTCTCATTCATTGTAAGTTGTGAACATACTAAACTGTGCCATTGTTGCTTCCTTGCTTTCGGAAATTACAACCTTTGAAGACTAAGTAAGGTGTTTGGAGTAATTATTTTTCATGGCTGTCATATGGTAATCACAGATCAGAGAACATTAAAATGAATCACATTCTCTGAAAGTAAAAATGCATATCACAGCCTTTACTGTTAATTTAGTTACATGATTTTACAGGGATATTGATGCAGTGTTCTCAGTTTAAGTTCTAATTAATTATTTTTTTATTGTATGCATATTTCACTTTGCAATTTCATTACTCAGTCTCTTGACTGACTAGCAGATTTGTATCGTGGAATATTTGTAACCTGGAAGTTTAATGAATGAATGAATGCATTTATTTATTTGAGTGTGCCCTCTCCTTAAATGGCGGCGACATGGCTCAGGCAGTCGCCTGGCAGTCGGAGGGTTGCCGGTTCGATCCCCCGCCTGGGCTGTGTCGAAGTGTCCCCGAGCAAGACACCCAACCCCTAAATGCTCCTGACGAGCTGGTTGGCGCCTTGCATGGCAGCCAATCGCCGTTGGTGTGTCAGTGTGTGTATGAATGGGTGAATGAGAAGCATCAATTGTACAAATTGTTCCTTCAAGGCATCAATTGTACAACGCTTTGGATAAAGGCGCTATATAAATGCCAACCATTTACCATTTACCATTTAGTAGGTATTTACTTATGTTTGGACTATTTACCAATTAATGCTTGCTTACTTACTTAGTTTCTTACTTGCTTATTTACTTGCCTACTTATGTACTTACATACTTATTTGTCACAGGTATAGTGTCCACTGACAAGTGTTCCAGCTGCCAAACTTCTTTTTTTCCAGTTGTTCTTAGCCCTCTCTTGTGAATTTTGAATGTCTTCCATCCGCATTGATTGTGGTGACACGTCCTTTCCACTTGATAGAACAGGGCTTTCCAAATTATATTCCTGTTGTCTCCATCTGGGGACCATGACCTGATAAGCTGATTGGCACTGGACTCAGGGTTGAGTATTCCATAAATATATCTCCTTCTCAGCTAATTAGCATGCTAACATACAGACACTGGCTCACTGAGTCATTGTGTATTCTGATTTACAATCCTTGTAACAGATGGTGCTGAATTACATGAGAGAGAGAGAGATAGATAGAGAGAGAGAGGTGTAAAGCTCAATCACTGTGTCTGACTCCATTTCATAGGAAAGTTGGCCATAAAACACCCTGCCATTTTTTCTTCTTGTTTCTCTTCCCAGAGTCTCTTATAATGTCTTCCCTGTCTCTCTTCTGTTTCACACTTTTATTTCACAGTTATTATTATTATGCTTTTATCCAAAGTGACTTACAGTTGATTCGACTAAGCAGGGGTCAATTCTCCCTGGAACTTAAGGGGCCAACAGCTGCACTGATCTTAGTGCGGCTACACTGGGGCTTGAAGCACCAACTTTCCAGGTCCCAGTCAGCTACAGACTGCCTGCTTGTAATGCCAGAAAAAGCAAATCAAATTCTCTGAGCCAGTCAAACATTTTATCTGAAACACAAAATAAGGTATGATGCAGAAAGCATGCAAGCTCTTCTCGGTGACAAATACTACTCAAAATGACACATTTGATGCCTGAAGAATTTTCACCCTCTGAAAATTAACTGCCAAGTAATAGGATCAATTGACATCACTCTGCGAAACTCCCCAAGCAGTGGAATGTGGCAGTTAAAAATGATCTGTTTCTCTCATATCTACAAACACACATGTTGAGACATTGCTCCTGGTGAAGTTTTGATGTCATATTTTTAATAAACAGATACATAAATAAAGTGAGCGTATGGCTTAAGGAATATGTTGCTTTGAAGCACACTTTGACAGAGATTTGTGTCTCTGAGATGACACAACAATGAGAAAAAAGGCAGAAATGAAAAGACGTGTTAGCAACTTGAACTAATGTATTATAAAGAACATAATGATTGGCAGACTTGCCTTTTCAATGTGGTTTGTTTAGCTTCTTTGAAACATGTGGGTCAAAGTTTAATTGTAACTTGGCGTCATTATGATATTAATATTTCAGTACTCTGAGACATCCCGACGGAGTGTGTTCACTGAATGCGCTGTGTGTGTGAGAAGCTTGGCTGTCTTTCGTTGGAAAGCGGTTGTTGCCTCCTGGCTTTGAGTCCTGGCTGGAACCTCTCTGTGCGGGGTTTTCAGTGCAGTACAGTGCAACTATTTAGCTGACACTTTTATCCAAAGGGACTTACAGTTTATTAGACTAAGCAGGGGCCAATCCCCCCTTCAGCAATGTGGGGTTAAGGGCCTAGCTCTAGGGCCCAACAGCTGCACAGATCTTTTTGTGCTTACACTGGGGATTGAAGCAGCAACCTTCCAGGTCCCAGTCACGCACCTAAGTCACTAGGCTATAGACTGCCCTGACGTACTCTGACTCCCCTAAGTTTCTCTTTGTAATCACGTGGGTTTTCCTTCAAGGTTTTCTCCCAAGTTACAGAGACATGCAGATCAGGTTCATTTGAGAGTCTAATTTACCAATGAATGTCTGAGACACTGGTTCTGCCTTTCAGTTCAATTCTGCTGGGATAGACGCCACCTCCCCTGTTCTCCATTAGAGAATGGATGGATGGGTCATTATCCATCACGGGCACAGTTCATCTTTTGATGGGAGGCCTTGACCCCATACCCAATGGGTGAATTTAACTGCCAGTCACTGATTAGTGCTGACTAGTGAACAAAGTGTGAACGTTCAAAAAACCATTTAAATTAGATGAACTACAACAACCAGAAAACCATTCATTTGAATGGAACTACAATGACCAGAAACCAATTTCATTGAGTGTATCTATAATGTCTAATGTCCAGCAAGTCAGTGGCTCGAATTGGTGAGGCAATGATGTCATATAGTAGTCTCTTCTTTTGTTTAATTTATTAAGGACTTTGGTGCGATTGGTGTTCAGTGGAACGTGATAAAGCCACCCAGTCAGTGTTCATGAAGGCTCATTACCTCATATTAAAGTACAACTCCCTGGCGTTTCAGTTACTGAGGAGTGAAAATCACAGATCATATCACATCTCTTTATCTTTTTTTTGGCACAAAACTGTATAGTTTCCTTCCCCTCAAATAATAAATGAATGCTAATACTGTCTACGTTTCTCCCATAAGTGCGCTCAATCTCTAACAAGCCAAGCAAACTTTCTGATGTAGTTAAAAAATGAGTTACTATTTTATTTTTTGTACCAGTAAAGTGGGCTCAGGTGCTCATCTGAGCTTCAATTTAGTTGCTCAAGCCTGTTCCAAGTCAATCCCATTACTGCAATTTGGATTTTATTTATTTTGAAAAACCAGGCAAAAAAAAAAAAAGAAGAAAAATAAAAAAAAGATTTAAACAGCCGCTTGATTGATGAATTGTTCATTTGCAAATCAAAGTCTCTAAAGCAGTTCTTCCACACTGTATTTACCTTTCCTTCCTTCTGTGCGTCTGGGATGGGAGTAATTGTGGTGCAGAGGATACAGAAAACAAATCAGGCGCGCGCAATCTACCAACAAGCCGGTGGATTGGCGCTCATGAATATGGACACATCTTTAATAATTGCGCTGATTCTGCCTTTGCTGTTGACAAAATGGATTATTTAGTTACATATATTTATTCATTTCATTTCCTCGGGTCAACCCAGGCGAAGCAAACAAGACCAGGCAAATATGCTGGTCTGCAATTACAGCACAATGCAGGCGATGCGCTGGAAAAAGCGCCGCGGAAGTACAGCCTCTGCGGCTTGTCAGTCTTCTCTTTATTTCTCGTCGCGGTTATTAATCAGGACAATGCCAACGAAGTGCATTGTGCCGCCTTGAAGATTTCTCCTCTTTATTTTATTTAAAAAATAGACTGGAAACTTTTTTTCTTCCCTCAATCGCTTTTAAAATTAATTAGCGTGTGCTCTCTTCGAGTTTTTAAGTTGTGCGCTTTCTTTTTCACACACAGCCACGTTAGTCTCTTTTGCGGAACGCGATTCCTGAGCGCAGATTTCCATTAAAATAGTAATCTAAATGCAAATTCCAGCCGTCTTTCTTTAAAGCCGAGATGAAGCTCTGGGCACGGGATCATGTTCTGAAGAATGTCATTTTGTCGTTTTGTTTTTTTTTCGTTCCCCCCTTTTCTCTTTCTTTCTGTGTTACACACGAATTAAAAACATAATTAGGACAGCCCATTAAGGAAAGATGATTTAACAAGCAACATTGATGTAGCTCCAAACTGCATCCTTGCACAACAAGACAGACTCAAGTAAATTAAAACACTGAAAACGGAAAGTTGTTTCAAACGGGCACAACAGGTATACGCAAAATGAGTGCATTGATGAAGAAACTGTGCCTGACATCAGCCATTTTGGCTCTAAGGCTACTTATATCATGGCTGTTCTGATTTGCAGTTTAATCTGATTCTAATCTGATTAATTAGTTCATTAAAAGAATGTTTGAATTATGTTTGAAAATTGATTGGTCAGTGAAATTGTATTATTTTAATATATAATGCAGTCACTGATATTTTGTAACAACAAAGAAGAACTTATAAAATAATTAATTTATTGGAATGTTCAATGGTGTACGGTCCCATCACAATTAATGCGATTTCATGGATTATAAATTAGATGCAGGGGGAAAACATGACCGTGAAATATAAAGTGTACTTGTAAACAGAGCTTTCCATATAAGAGCAGTGTGAACAGTTTATAGTATCACCTCCGATCAAAGCATCGCTTGGTAGTTTTAATTTTCACAGCACAGAAAATGGCATCTAAACTGGCAGCCTATTGTATACCATTAAGGAAATTACAATAGGATCCAAGTCGACGCCACTGAGTGCTTTGAAAAGAAAAGCAATTTTACCAGTTGAACAAAATGGCCGACCAATCAATATGGTGGAGGACAGCAGGGTGGAATTAGTCCTGGAGCGAGCGCCGGATTCCTGATTAGTGACCAAGAGAAAGACCCTGCAGGCACAACGTTTGGCCCTGCTTAATGATTTAATAAACTCTTCCCAAGTACCTGTAATTGAATTAATTAAATAATACTTCTCTTCGCGCCACGGGGCAGATGATAACAGGTAAGGACGCGATTAAATTAATAAAATTATAATTGCTAATTAATGAAATTAATTCATTTCGTTGTTAACCACTAAATGAAGTCCAACGCTAATGCTGTTGTCTCTGTTTCTCAGCAATGTCAGCTGTGTTGTTGGGAGTTCAGGAAGTTGAATGCCAGTAGGTGATGGGTTTGCGCCTTATACAGGGCACTACGGTGAAATGATTGCATATTTCACACATATATAACGCACCTCCAGGACACCTGGATCCACCTAACAGTTCCCTGAGTTTGTAGGGAGCTACTTGTTTCCGACAGAACTATTACATTACATTTTATTTGGCTGATGCTTAATAATCGAAAGCAACTTACAGTTGATTAGACTAAGCAGGAGACAATCCTCCCCTGGAGCAATGTGGGGTTAAAGGCCTTGCTCAAGGGCCCAACAGATCTTAACATGGCTATACCGGGGAGTGAACTATTGCCCTTGGGGGGGACCCAGTCATGTATCGCAACTACTACGCTACGAAGATGCTTTTCAGAGGAAAAACAGAAAGATAGATTGGCTAAAACCAGGCCTGAAACCCATAAAAAGCAAGCAAAATTGGACACCACACAACAAAATGTTTCGGTTTACATCAGATCTGCACATCTTTACATCAGAGTAGATTTTGCGCTGTCAGAAGCAGTGGTCCCTGTGATCAGTCCCAGATTGCAGTGGAGTCGACCGCTTATAAAGTGACTGGTGCGTGGTCCCATCGTTTGCAGACCCAAAAATCGAGTGGCTTTTATGTCTGTCTGTTACCCAAAGTTCCACAACAAAGAAAGACAGAAAGAAATATAAAACAAAAACTAAGAAAAATAAATAAATTATGTTTGGTGCTGAGATTTTCCCCCGGCCGTTCTAATCATAGCTGAAAGAGAGTTCTGTAGTCGGTGACCATAGCAACACAAGGACCGTCGGCCCAGTTGAGAGTCCACCCCCACTGTCTCGCACAGTATGGAAACATGTGGTAATTAACACTTATTTACAGTGAATTGTACAGATCACAGCTTGGTGCGGAACTTCCTGTAAAGTACGCGGCTGAAGTATACCGCCGTGATAGCTGTGTAAAGACTCTCCTGCATAAAATCTCCCGCCACATCTCTTGACGACAGACAGGCGGAACGATTAATAAACACATAAATAATTGCAGAGATGAACATATTTTTTCTTGTGTGGTACATCTTCTTGTTGCTGTTTGTTCCCCCCCCCCCCCCTCTCTTTCCTTGCTCTGAAGTGTCTCTATGTGTTATTTATTTTCACCTGGAGATTCTAAAATTACTGCATTAATTACTGAATGAAAGTGAATGGATAGTGCTCGTGGCGTTCTGCAGCAGGTACCGCGGTGCTGAGGGCTTGCGGGAACTGAGCAAACTGAGAGATCTGTCCCCTGTAGGTGTGCAGTCAGAGAGCTGAACTCGCGCTCACCTCCGCCTTTCTCACCGTTCCCCAGGCTCCCCGAACAACGCAGGGCCTCACCTCGCATAAATATCCCAGCGTTTCTGCTTTACAAACACAATTTCCTAATTCCGTAGTTCATACTGCAGGCCTGCCTCCATTACCGTGTCCCCTGTGATGGTTCGAGGCCTAACCCTGCTCCGGGAGAACCGCTGGGACAGTTGTTTATCATTGTTTCTCAGTAATTGGCCGATCAATTAAAGCACTCCTTGCACAGTTAATCAGCTCATCCTGATGGCTAAATGGTGTCAAACTTAATTGAGATTTCATTGTGGAAGTAAAAAAAAAACAAAAAAAACATGAAGCCTGGGAACGCCCGCCCTATGCTAATTATTTGCTGTTTCCTGGTTTTCTAAATGGTAAATGGTAAATGGTTGGCATTTATATAGCGCCTTTATCCAAAGCGCTGTACAATTGATGCTTCTCATTCACCCATTCATACACACACTCACACACCGACGGCGATTGGCTGCCATGCAAGGCGCCGACCAGCTCATCAGGAGCATTTGGGGGTTAGGTGTCTTGCTCAGGGACACTTCCACACAGCCCAGGCGGGGGATCGAACCGGCAACCCTCCGACTACCAGACGACTGTTCATACTGCCTGAGCCATGTCGCCCCCCCTACTGGGTGGCAAATGCATCAATCAAAGCGATCGGAGGATCTGACTGGCTAATGCACTGTGAGCTGGTGATTGGAACCTGCTGAAAAGATGGCGGTCAATAGGATGGTCCTCATCTCAAAGACCACAGGCAACCGCTACGGGGGAACTATGCACCTGCGGTTGTTTCTCTGACAGCCGTGCGGAAAGCGCGCTTTTTCCCCACAGATCCAATCAACGCTGGAGTAACCTTTAAAGACAAGCTGAAATTGAAGTCAGAGCAGCACTTTTCCATCCACTTCCTGGAAAACGATTTGGCTTTGATTTTATAGTGTGCCAGTGGGCGTGCATGACGATCAAACGTCTGTCACTTTTCTGTTCCCTGACAGTCAGTATCCTTTTCACACAGCGGCGCGCATCCTCGTTTGACATCCCCCTACTCATTTGACGTCAAGTGACACCCGCCCTCAAAAACATCCATTTCACTGGTGTATACGTCATGTCACTTCTATTCTAGTCTTTAAATTATCAAAAAAGATATGAAAAAAATAAAATATATATATATATATATATAGATATATATATATATATAAATATATAATATATAATATATAATATATAACTATATATATATATCTTTTTTTTTTTCAAAAAGAAGTTGATTTCTGTTTCTGTGATGACTGGGACTAACTTGCCAAATTGGTTTTGTGAAGATGGAATTACTGGGTTCATACAGTGTGCCTGACAACGCCAGTGTGCCAACAGAGTTTAGAGCAGCTGCTCTATGTGACTTTCAATTTGCCTTGTGCAATGTAATATCACACTGGCATAAATAACCATAAAACTCCAATTAATACTCTGGCCGTTTAATTAAGCTCCTTTGTTGGCTGCTGTTGTCGACCATCGATAATGTGTCCCGCTAATGAAGCTATACAATTAAGCTACGCCTCGTTCTAAAAATAGGCCACGAGTCTAGGTTTTCACTGCCATGCAAGACAGTCTTCCATGCAGGACGACCAACATGTTGAGAGACTGAATATATGTTTACAGCATAAGGATAATGATACTCATTGCTTTGAAGCATTATTCAGAGTTAGGGGCAGATGTTGATTGGACACAGGCTAATGACTACACAGCTGGAGAGAATGGGAGAGGTGGCTGACAGAGTGCTTTCCTCGGAAATGTTTGTCTACTCCACTGAATTGGGGACATTGTATTGTGTCATCCCTAAATTATATAAACACACACACACACACACACACACACACACACACACATGCAATCATGCACAGACCCACATGCACTCAACACAGACACAGTCTGGACAACTAACCAGGGAGGTTATGAGTTTGAATCCAGTGTTGTGTGTTTGCATCCGGCTCGGCCCTGTGATCAGATAAACCCTGCCGCAAAG
Source organism: Conger conger (assembly GCF_963514075.1). Classification (NCBI taxonomy): domain Eukaryota; kingdom Metazoa; phylum Chordata; class Actinopteri; order Anguilliformes; family Congridae; genus Conger; species Conger conger. The sequence continues at coordinate 73,721,155 of NC_083763.1, read as the reverse complement.
CATCAAATCGCAATTTCTCCCACGTGTAAGCCACCCAAGACGTGGCTGTCAGCAGAAACAGAACAACCTGATGGCATAAAGTAATCTCCTGCCGGTTGGACCAGCCTGATGTCAAACCTTGGAAACCGATCGTCTCGCACCCCAGCCCAGGTGTGGCTCCCCGTCTGCCCCAGGGACCAAGCAGATGTTGCTCAGCGAGTCAAATACATCTAAAAAGAGATGTGTCGTTTGTCTTCACATATGCTGTGTCAAGAGTGCTTTGACACCTGTTGTGTTAATTCTGAACACTTCTGAGGCACACTGCGCAAGAATACTCTAGAATCAGCTCGCCACTCAAAATCCTTTTCAAATATGAGTATTGCAAAACATATTCATATATGAGTAATCATTGTGCATTTGCATTTACTGTGTACTTTGGGTGGATGAAATATATATTTTCCAATGAAAATATCCAATCCCCAATACCCAATCACAATTGTTGAGCGCATTCAAACAAAAATGTGTCAAAAGCAACACAACAATGTCCCTGGGCACACTCTCTGAGTGTGCTACAACTCTACACAACATGTGTAAAAACTGACACATCACTTCTTAGAGTGTCAAGCCCTCATCCTTTCCACTTCCTGTCAGCTGGAGGCAGTGGCAGGAAGTGACACGTGGAGAGAGTGCTCTACTGATCTCCTCTGTCAGCTCTCTGCTGCCTGAGCAGTGGGGTGGAGGTTTCGGTGGCTCAGTGGCTCAGATCAGCTCACGGACAGAACATCGGCAGGATTCGCTTCAAACGCATCCCCTTCCCTTGCCATCTTCCCTCCAGCGAACTACGGCGTGACAAAGTTGGTGACGCGCAACCAGGGCTCTGCAGCTTAACAGGTGCTCAGCAAGGGATGACAGACAAGAGACAAACCACAACAGAACAGCGCTCGCAAGTGCTTCCTTGGCTCTGGGCGAAAGTATTTTGAAAGGTTCATGACTAATTTATAACAACCACCCCCACCCCCACTTCATCTTCCTCTTTTTCTTAGTCTTCTTCTTCTTCCTCTTCTTCAATTTCTTCTTCATTTTTCACAAATTATCCATTCATTATTCATGAATACACTAATTTCCATACACAATTCATTAGGTATTTATTAGACTCTTTTTTTTAACTTATGGGTCTTCCGCTGCTGCAGCCTATCCACTTAGAGGTTTGATGTGTTGTGTGTTCAGAGATGCTCTTCTGCATACCACTGTTGTAATGTGTGGTTATTTGTGTTACTGTGACCTTCTTGTCAGCTTTGACAAGCCTGGCCATTCTCCTCTGACCTCTCTCATTAACAGTCCTCTCTCATTGCCCGCAGAACTGCTGCTCACTGGATGTTTTTTGTTTTTCGCTCTTCAAACTCTAGAGACTGTCTTGTATGAAAATCCCAGGAGATCAGCAGTTTCTGATAGACTCAAATCACCCTGTCTGGCACCAACAATCATTCCACGGTCAAAGTCACTTAGATCACATTTCTTCCAGCTGAACCTCTTGCATGCTTTTATGTGTTTAGTTCCTGCCACATGGCTGATTAAATACTTCCACTCACAAGCTGGTGTACAGGTCTACCTAATAAAGTGCTCAGTGAGTGTATATATGAATGGAGAATTCATGGAAACTTTAAACAAAAGTACTCAGTATAAAGGTACAGAAAAAGCACCCACGTGCTTGGGTTTTAATGTCTTTCAGACTAACAGGGTGTTTTTCTTACTTCTATATGTGCACCGTTACATCACGCGGTATCCAGAGGCACTGAAAGAGCTCTGACGGAACCATACGTGGTGTTGTGCTCCCAGCAGGAGCTGAAAAGCGCAGGTGATTCGAGACGTGATAGACCGAGTGATAACCCGCGGTCAAATTCATTAGAGGTTGAGCCAACAGCCAGGCTCCTTAAGCCTCAAATATCCGGGTCCATATTAAACTTTCAGCACGGCTTTGATTTATTTCTGTCTGCAACTTAAAAAATAAAATATAAAAACTAGGGAGGGAGGGAGCGAGAGAGAGCAAGAGAGAGAGCGAGGGAGTGAGAGAGAGAGAGAGGGACTGAGAGAGACAAGAGAGTGAGAGAGGGATGGAGAGAGCAAGAGAGAGAGATCAAGAGGGAGAGAGAACGATAGACAGAGAGAGAGAGATAGAGAGAGAATGAGAGACAGAGAGAGAGATATAGAGAGAGAGAGGGAGTGAGAGAGAGAGGGAGTGAGAGAACGAGAGACAGAGAGAGAGAGAGCAAGAGAGCAAGAGAGAGAGGGAGTATGTGAGAGTGAGAGAGAGGGAGAGAGAGAGAGAACGAGAGACAGAGAGAGAGAGAGAGGGAGTGAGCGAGCAAGAGAGAGAGAGAGAGAGAGAGAGAGAGAGAGAGAGATTATTGTGCGGTGAAGATGAGAGTTTATCGTGCGGGAGCAGTCAGTGCTCCCCTCCCGTCCTCCTCGTTGGGCCCCTGCTTGGCCTAATTGCTCCTTTAATGAATCACTGCTGTAGCAGGGCCCGCCAGCCCCTCTGCCCTCTGCCCTCTGCCCTCTCCCCTCTGCCCTCTGCCCTCTGCCCTCTGCCCTCTGCCCTCTGCCCTTACTGCTCACACAACCCAGGGTCAGCAGAACAATTCAACAATACACTCACTTTTATTTTATTAATGACTTTAATGTTTAACTTGTTCTGTTGTTGCTTTTTCATTACCTTTTACGATGCTCATTATTACAGCATAATTGCTTTTTAAAAAATAGTTATACAAAGAATACATTTGGGGAATACAGTATATACAGTAGATAAAATGTGTCCTCAAATCCACCCATTCATCCGCTATGTGGCTGAGAAGGTTACAAGACGCACAGCCTGAATGCAATTTCAGGAATCAGACAAGGAGCTGTTTTCAAATGACTATTTTGCAGAAAATTGTGATTTTCCGTGGAAGGCAGATTTCTCCTTTTTCAAAAGTATTTCACTGAACTAAAAATAATCCATGGGTAAATAAAACGGTTTCTTATTTACAGTCCACTGCACATGATTTACAGTACGTATTCTTACCTTTTTTTTTAAACCCTTTTAAGGTGTAAATTCCTTCGCTGAACATTATAATGCTGATCACTACTGGTAAGTGAAAGCAATGGAGTTCTACAACACTGACATTTAACACTGAATAAAAAAAAACACCCAAAATCCCACTCTTTAAAGGGTTAAGGTTATGGAAGCTAAATAATGACGCTCTTGAGTACTGGTTATCATCATGCTGGTACATCATACACAATCAGCGAGCACTTCATTTTTTTTACTTATTGGAACTGTAGCCTATCCGCTGCTGTTCTGCTGCTGTAGCCTATCTACTTAGTTATGATGCGTTGTGTGTTCAGAGATGCTCTCCTGCATACCACTGCTGTAATGTGTGGTTATTTGCATTAGTGTCACCTTCCTGTCAGCTTTGACCAGTCTGGCCCTTCTCCTCTGACCTCTCTCATTAACAATGATCACAATAGTCACTTAGATCACAATTTTCCCCATTCTGATGGTTGATGTGAACATTAACTGAAGCTCCTGACCCGTATCTGCAAGATTGTAAGCATCGCACTGCTGCCACATGATCGGTTGATTAGATAATTGCATTAATAAGTAGGTGCACAGGAGTTCCTGATAAAGTGCTCAGTGAGTGTGTATAACTAGGCATGTGAGTATGTCATTATATGACTGAGTCCATTACAGCTGGATTGGCTCCATCGTTCTGGGCCGGAGTCACTGTCTATCGTGAACCGATTCCTTAAGGTACTGCTCAATCAGCATCTCCAAAGTCACTGACTCAGAGCCCACAGGTGACCTGTTCGCACCTCTCCCCTAACCTCTGGTGTTGGGATGTGAAATATTCTCAAGGGAGCGGGTTAATGTCCTTCACCTACAGCAACCCCTGTTCAGGAGAACACAGTACAACCAGCAGCTCTGGCTCACAGTGTAAGACATTGTGCATTCATTCATCTCAGTCTCGTGAGGGGCAGTGATGGAATTTGTTACCATTCCTAGACCGGAAGGTGCAATGCAAGAAAGTATTTTAAGTGTTTAATATTTGTCATGGACTTAAAGTATATTTTTCTCTCTTCAGTAGAAAACATTAACTTGTTATAAGGTACTATTTTCTTGACAAGTCAAACTTTCTTACCCCATTAGCACATTTTGAAATGAGTCAAACACTGACATCATTGGCATCAGTTTTGTCGTATTTCGCAAAAACAATGATAGACAGCAGTCTTAAATTTAAATATAAGACAAAAAAGTACTTGTTGAGACTGACTTATTTTTTCTTTTTTTATATTAATGCCGCACTAAATGTAAGTGGAGAGAATCTTGACAGTAATTGTGAATGCACACAGATAGCCCCCTGACCCCAGAAGAAGAAAATGAACACGATAAAAATGGTAAATGGTTGGCATTTATATAGCGCCTTTATCCAAAGTGCTGTACAATTGATGCTTCTCATTCACCCATTCATACACACACTCACACACTGACGGCAATCGGCTGCCATGCAAGGCACCGACCAGCTCGTCAGGAGCATTTGGGGGTTAGGTGTCTTGCTCAGGGACACTTCGACACAGCCCGGGCGGGGGATATAACCGGCAACCCTCCAACTGCTAGACGACTGCTCTTACTGCCTGAGCCATGTCGCCCCCTAAATAAATAAATGAACTGTATTCGATGGGAGTGCAACGAGGCAGACAAAGAGGAAGTATAAAGTGGTACCAGTCCTCAGCCCTCAGTCTGTTCTGGATGATGGCTGAATGTATTACTGGAACTGGAAGTAACTTTTTTTTTTTTTGGGAGAAAAAGAACAAAACATAAAAAGCGGTTTGAAGTGCCTGCAGAAAAAAGTGAACATCCCATGACTTGTGGGGTGGAGGGCCCGGGTCGGAGCGAACAGGATGTTCAGATTAGCACGGATACGGCACGGTTCAGCCGCGTGGCGGATCTTCAGAAGCGAACGCGTTCGGGGTACGTACCCAGCTTCGCGACTGAACTCTGCCCTCATTAAATCTGAACGCTCTCCCGTCGCTCAAGGGCTGCCGTCAGCAGCCCGACACCTTTCCCGGCTCCTTTCCTTCTGCTCTTTCTCTCACGACTTGCGTGTCACGGTGGTCTTTCCCCCCCCGACGTGGTGCCGATGAAGAGGCTGACGCGCCGGGGAAGAGCGCAAGCTCGAGGACTGGGGCGAAACAGACGTCCAATTAACAGGAACGCCGTCTAATGAGCGATCAGATCAAATACAAGGCAAACAAAACACCCAGCTCAAGCCCGTTTTTCTGCATTCTAATGAACCAACAGATTTATTTCATTTTCTCTTCCTTCGAGGCACGCCCATTGCGCTTTAGACTTTGGATGGCTGTGGCAAAGGCAACTTTAAATGACTTTTGAAACTATCTCAGAGCTCTTTCTCATCCTTACTCGTCCATACAGTGCAGCGAAGATTCTCAGAGCACAAAGACCGACGGCCTTCGCAGCCAACACAAAGGCAAATGCAAGGCCAATTTATCAATAGAAGTCAGGCAACCTGAAGTTTAACGCACCTGACAGAAAACCTTTAGTCTATAACAGTCTGCCATAAAAGGAATTAGGTGGACAGAAATTATTTAAGTAATTAAACAGCAATTAACCTTTCGTTAGAGCTCGACAGTGGGGCATGAGTATAAACTGGTATGATTACAAAACTTTCAGACTGGCCTCGTGGTTAAACAAAGGTTAATGATGGGCATAATATTGTAAATCTTTTGAAGAAATGAAGAAATGATCAAAAACATAATGCACCGTAATTGTTCAGTCACTCTCCATTTTCCGCCACAGTCTGTAGACATATCTCTTCAGACGGTGCTAACTGTAAAACTCCTCTACCCCAACTCTAGTAGCATTCTGAGGTGCTGCATCACTTGTGTGTTGTGAAATTCCAGCACTTTCATGACGCACTTCTTGTATCATCATCATGATGTGGTCGCTCTAGTCATATCTGTTCTGATCCTGCTTCACTTCTGGTCGATGACTTTCCATAGCTTTACCGACTTATCCGATGCTTACTGTGTGAACTGGACTTGATGGCCATCATGGGTAAGAATGACTGACACGTAATGAGACTTGCACCTCGTTTGGCCTGTGTCCTGTAGATGTTTCAACGACCTTCGGTATACTCTTGCTGTATGACGCTTTGGATAAAAGCATCTGCACAAATAAAATGCAACGTAATGTAATGGAACGTAATTACACAGAAACAAGCACGATAGCATGTGTAGTTACACATGATTCAATGTATGAACGTGCCAATGTCTGATCCATTGTCTGATCAATTATGTATGATAAAACGGATCTGTACTTAGGTCAAAGGTCAGTGGTAGGGTGCCAGCACCCCCAGTGGACATGACTCTGCAGTGCAGTCTTGTCATTCTGTGCCAGGGATATTCAAACCTGATCCTCGGGGTCAGGAGCTCATTTTTATTTCTACCTGATCGTTAATTAAATCAATTAATGCCACGGACTAGCCTGAGATTGATCTCACCGGGGGTCCGAGGTTTGAATCAGTCCTGAGTGAATTGCAAACGGACTGCATTCATATAGCACTTTTTATCCAACCTGCTTTACATTACATTACATTACATTACAGTCATTTAGTAGAAACTCGTATCCAGAGCGACATGCAATAAAGTGCAAATCAGAACCAGGGACAAGTGCGATGCGGACCTAAGAGGAAAGCGCAGTTCCAAGACCTAGAGTGATCACATAGATACAACTTGAATCCTTGAAGAGTACATCAACTTTATAACTAGCATACTGCGGTTGGCAGCTTGAATACTCTGAATACTAAAGCTTTACAACTGATGCCTCTCATTCCCCCATTCACACACACACACCAACAGTAAGGCAGCGACCAGCTCAACGGGAGCAAATGGAGGTTCACTGACTTGCTCAGGGACACTTTGACATACAAAGGATTTAACGGAAACCGTCTAACTGCCAGGAGACTGCTTTTAGCTCCTGCGGTAATGATTAGAGGGGGAGAAGGAAAACCCACAGACCTACATGCTCCAGGACCATGATGGCGCATGGCGTATAGGGCCCATGACTGCAGAAACTGCAGAACCTAGGGCAGTATTATTGGTATTGCGGTTCTGTTGTCCAAGTCAAATTTAACAGCACAAATACAGAGGTGATTTTTTTTTAAAAGCATCAGTCATGGAAAATGTGATCTTATACAGAAAGGTTTGATTAATAATTTAAAGTAAAAGATCGAGTTGCCATTTTTCCTCGGATGAGTTATGGCTCAATAGCATTCTTTATTTATTTATTTGTTTATATACGCATTCTCTTATTTATTGGTTGGGTCGGGATGTGATACTGCTGTTGAAAACAAAAAAAGTGAATCTACTGAAGTGTCACTTAGAAAAAGTGCAAATTCAAACTACTAAGTTTTGAAAGTGTTTCGAAAATTAATTTTTGGGTCACCTGGCACTTTAGGGTCCGTAAAAGTTTGATGGCAACTTATCACAGCACAGGTAAGAAGAACAAACATCCCAGGGTGCTCCACTGCATGTGATCTGTCTTCAGCCATTCATCAGCTGAAATGTCTGCTGGTGGCATTTTGTTTGATTTAATGCAAATAGAGGTATTGATTTTACTGTTGGGGTGCGGTTGAAATAAAAAAATGTTCCTGAGCATTTTTTTACTGCTATATACGGTATACTCTATAATGCAAAGCCTGAATTATTTGATCTTCATCACAGTTTTAATCAAGACATTCAGATTTCAATCACTGAATCCAAACAGGCAACAAGTACTTGTATTCATTATTAAAATGGAAATGCCTAAATCTAATTTACTGACGGCTCATTATTAGGTTGCTAAAAGCTTATTCAAGTAAATCACACTTAATTTACTGCCAACAATGGACTAATAAACTATAAGTGCATACATATGTAGTCCCTTTAAACCTCTAAAGCTGTTAGATCACAGAAATGTGATTGAAAAGTTAATCAGTGGAGGTCTGATGTTGATGTAGCAATCACTACTGACGTGAGTTCAAGACAGCTAAAGTCCACGGCGGCAATATTTACTGTTGAACGATTTTAAGTGAACATTCCATTTAGATTGCCATCAACGCCTTTTTAATGCAACATAAATAATAAAACTAATTACTTAGGTCTAACAATGCCAGCAAGCTGATTTGTTGCTTACCTGTAGTTTTTTTTTTTTAAAGGCAGGAACAAATATTACATTGCTTGAAGTGCATCATGACAGCCAAATAATTGTCCACTTTTGTTCTGTCTGAGTTTTCCCCATCAGCCTCCATTTTTGTTCGCCACACGCTACCTTTTCAAACTGCTAGCTAACGCAAGCTAACGTTCGCTGATGTACACGTCCAGTAATTGAAATTGAGTTCTCAAACACTGACTGGCCTATCCAAAAAAAACAAACAAGTAGCCTACTCTTCAAAAGGTTATCCCTTGTGTAGTGTTAACATTCTGTATACCCCTCCTTGTCCTAAGGGTGAAAAATTACCCTTAAAATTAAGCCGCTTAATTCAATTTTAAAGCTAATCTATTTTGCCTGAATGAACAACCTGTCACTCATCACAAACTTTGTCATCAAACAAGTTGAAAAAAGATAATTTAGGGGGTTTTCTCTGCTGTTAAACATAGTGACGGGTCAACACAGGGGTTAACCACAGTTTGACATGTTTTTTTAGTGGCTTTTTTTTGCGGTAGATGGGAATGTGCTCTTGTATGGGAGTCATGCAGTTTTGAAGTGACAGTGAAGCACTGCTCTAAGAAACAGGCTAGAGAATGACTCTTTCACAATGTGGTTTTCCATTCTGGTCTCTAAATGGCAGGAAGTAAAGTGTTCCCCCTTTAATTGCAAGCACAAGATCAATAGGCCCCGTAAACAGACTCCAGGAGCGAGAGCGGCCCTTCTTCTTCTGTGGATATCTGTTTCGAGCAAACATTGCACAGATCCAAACGCTATTGTGTGTATATGGATGAAAACAACAGTCGGGCATGTCTCCAGCAGTTTACCTTTGAGAGTTTAATTACGTTACCTGTGACGGGCGGATACCGTTTATTTTCAGAATTGGCAGGCATAATGCTGTCGATAGAGACCGCAAAACCGTGTCACATGGCTAATTTTGTCCAATCAAAGTTGTGGAGTTGGAAGCTGCAAAAAGGCAAAGTGGAATATGCCAAAGAGGCACAAAACCCACATATGGTGAAAAACCTACACTCTTTGCTTCCTGTCGGGAAACTACAGCACTTTTTATCGATCGATTGCGGTACAGTGTTTTTATATGTTGGTGTTTTGAGTCATGAATAATGGTGTGGTTGGCCTGTGACGTGCAGCAGCTTTGCTTTGTATCAGGCTGACAGATCGCGATCCGCTCTGGCGGGACCATAAACAGTGACTGACTGCAGCGGTAGTTTGTTTCTTTCCTTTGAACAGCGCAGGGCACGCCATCCCCACCTGTATCTGAGTGTATGTGTGGGTGTGTGTGTCACCTTCTACATGAAATGTTCTCATGCCTCTCAGTTCTACTGTCAAGCACATCACCTCATCCAAGGAGAATGTACAGAATGTGTGAAGATATGTCATGGCTTTGCACTCCAACCCTCACCTGCATGTCCACATGACTGCTGGTTTTCAGCATGCTCGGGCCAAACCAGGTAACAGGGTGAGAATGTCGAGCGTAACAGTTAGAGGACTTGACTTCTCTGCTGAAAAAAAACTGGGTGAGGTAGGTTTTCAAACATCTGGTAATGGGGTGACCAGTTCAGACCAGCTCCCAGCTTGACATGGTTTGACCAGCTCAAGCTAGGTTTAGAAACATCTGGTAGCTGGTTGACCAATTGCCAGCTCAGACAACCTACCAGCACTAGTTGACCAGCTCATACCCAGATCGACCAGTTTCATGACCAGCTTGGCCACATTGGTTCACCAGCTCATACCCAGTTACAGCAAATTCTGACCAGTTTGAGCGACTACATTTCCAAGCTAGTCAAGCTGGCATAGCTGGATTTTCAGCATGGCTGTAACTGAAAAGTTTGGGGTTACATCTGGGATGCTGCCATTGTACCGATTGGCAACTTAATTTAGTCAAATTACTTCAGTAAATATCCTGCTGTGCATGTGGATTGTAAGTAGAAATTTAATTTGTGAAAGTATCTCTGGGTAGGAACATCTGCAAAATGCCTGATGTGTGCTGTTATATTAAACACACTTAAAAAATATCAAGGGACACTTGATTGCTGTTTGTTACAGGGAAATGTAAAGGCTGAGCAGTCTTCTCTACCACCCACTTCACAACCCAGATCCAAAATGGCGGACAGATCAGACTGTGTGGGATTTTTACCGTACAGTCTTCTCTCACACCCACTTGACAGCACTTTTCATTAATTATTTAAAATGGGATTTTCACCAGCAGACCTGGAGAAACAATGTCCTAGCTTAGAGTTTCATACATCCATACACGTCCCATTTATGGAAAATCTATGTTTTATTGACTGAGGAGGCTTGCACAGAAAACCTTGCTGTAATGCCTGGGAAAATGATAATCAATGAATCATGACCTGTAACTACCATCTGTATGACCCTCCTGCTTTTATCTCACAGAACAGATTTCTCATTCTACACCTCTGGAATACACATAATCTGCCACCTGCATCACACACACACACAAACGCACACACACACACACGCACACACACACACACACAAACGCATACACACACACAAACACACACACAAAGGCACACACACACACACACACACACAATCGCACACACACACACACACACACACACACACACACACACACACACAAGTTTGTCCTTGGACCTGCCTTTAGCTGATTTAGCCAAATCACTGCTGACATGGAGTGTATTACATCAAAAAGCTCATCTGTGATCGGTTAATAATTAATGCTGTTTCCCTTGTAATGAGTGAGAAAGGGTAGTTAAATCCCTGATCCAGCACGCTAGTATCACAGTTTGTTGTTTACTTTGTTCTGCTCTTGTTGTTTACTGTAGTCAGCCCTTACAACGGAGGCACAATACCCAGGAGCACCATTACAGTAAGTTAGCGGAATAGGCCTGTGTTTTTGACTTTACGCCCAAATGATTTTAGCACGATGGCGTAATGAGGTTCTTTCATACCTGCGTGCACATGTCAGGAACGGTTGTTTGCTCAAGGGTGGGCTATTTAGCTAACTCCCAACACGTCCAGAACAAATTTACGGCCGTGTACCCCGCGCGGCTTCTTCTGGGGAAAAAAAAAAACACCTTCGCTTCGCTTGCTATTCCACGTTCTACCGGGTTTGAAGCGCAGACATCTTCCTCCGCATCAGGGGGTTATGAAGACAAAACATTGTCTATTTTTGCAGAATCAATTTCATGCCACATTTCAGCGGCGGCCCGTGCTGCAGTAGATTTGTATTTATTTTATTTTTTATACCCCCTCCCCAAGCTTAGGATCCATTCAGCAACTACTTTCACTTTGAAATGGGCAACATGCATTATTTAGCGTGTATTCAGTTTAGTGTAATTATGCGAACCCCTGCTTCCTAAAAAACAACAACAATAAAAAAAATGCTAAAACGCAAAGACATTAACAAGCTGAAGTAAATTTTTAGACTCAAATAAAGTGACAAAATACTGCATCGAAGGGCTCATCCACACACTGGAACAGAGCCTTACAAATACCAGACCATGGGGCCCATCCACACACTGGAACAGAGCCTGAACAGATACCAGACCATGGGGCCCATCCACACACTGGAACAGAGCCTTACAGATACCAGACCATGGGGCCCATCCACACACTGGAACAGAGCCTTAACAGATACCAGACCATGGGGCCCATCCACACACTGGAACAGAGCCTTAACAGATACCAGACCATGGGGCCCATCCACACACTGGAACAGAGCCTTAACAGATACCAGACCATGGAGCCCATCCACACACTGGAACAGAGCCTGAACAGATACCAGACCATGGAGCCCATCCACACACTGGAACAGAGCCTTAACAGATACCAGACCATGGGGCCCATCCACACACTGGAACGGAGCCTTAACAGATACCAGACCATGGGGCCCATCCACACACTGGAACAGAGCCTTAACAGATACCAGACCATGGGGCCCATCCACACACTGGAACAGAGCCTTAACAGATACCAGACCATGGGGCCCATCCACACACTGGAACAGAGCCTTAACAGATACCAGACCATGGAGCCCATCCACACACTGGAACAGAGCCTAGCCCATCCACACACTGGAACAGAGCCTTAACAGATACCAGACCATGGGGCCCATCCACACACTGGAACGGAGCCTTAACAGATAACAGACCATGGGGCCCATCCACACACTGGAACAGAGCCTTAACAGATACCAGACCATGGGGCCCATCCACACACTGGAACAGTGCCATAAAAGATACCAGACTGAATTAACCACCTTTTAGCCTTTCTCCACTTCTAAGCCATCCAGGCGTCGTCCTATGGCAGCTGCTCCTCTCGACACACCCAATGAGAGCCATCATCGCCAGGTAAGACTGATGGCAAGGTTCCCTCCGTTTGAAAGGCTGTCAGCGCGTGATCGCTGAAAGAGCGTCGCATTTATGGACAGAATGACAGAATGTTGCATTACATCCAGCCCGACGTGTCATTTCTCAGTGCGAGGATGCCAAGATGAAATCTGAATGTCAGCAACCACCAAAAAAAAACAAACAAAAAGGAAACAGTGTTAGCGGAAATGTCATTTTATTTATTTAATTCCACTCTCTAGCAACTGTTAAAATGTGCAGAGGATTTTGAAGCAATTGTTTGTGTAAATGGATACTATGAGTCACGTAAGTTCTGACTTCTGACTTGTCGATGTTTGTATGGGAGTCCCTCACAGAGAATGAGAAAACAGTCTGTCAATGAACCGAAAATAAAATTTGCACAGTTATGTTGCTATTCATTCACAGTGCGCAAATAGGTAAATCCATTTACTACATTACATTACATTATTGGCATTTGGAAGATGCTCTTATCCAGAGCAACATACAGTTGTGCAGATCTTACCATGGCTACACCAAGGCTTGAACCACCAACCTTGCTGGCAACCAGTCATGTACCTTCACCACTATGCCACAGGCATATTGCATACAGGCATACAGGGGTGGCCTGTAGCATAATGGTTAAGGTGAATGACTGGGACACCCAAGGTCGGTGGTTCCAATCCTGGTGTAGCCACAATAAGATCCGCACAGCCGTTGGGCCCTTGAGCAAGGCCCTTAACCCTGCATTGCTCCAGGGGAGCACTGTCTCCTGCTTAGTCTAATGAACTGTACATCGCTCTGGATGAGAGTGTCTGCCAAATGCCCAAATGTAAATCCTGTCTGCTGATATCGATAACTTCAACTTCAACTTCAAAGTGTTCTGAATGCTACATATGACGCACGTAGAAGATACAGCAGACTCCTTCTCCTCATCACATCTCCATTTGCCAGTAAAATAAGGTTGCAACACTAAGTACACTCTATTATCTTACCTTAGAATAAAAAGTAATGTGGATGAGGTTACAAAAGGCAGATATATTATGACAATGCCTTATGATGTGTTTGCATCACAGTCAATGATTCAATAGGCTCCAAATTACTTTCATTGTCTTTAAAAAAACAAAACAGTATGTTTGTGTCTTAATCTCAACTGCTTACTTTTTTGTGCTTTCTTTGTTTCTCACTGTAGTCATACCTTACAGACAGAATACCCACGAGCACCATTACAGTACGTTAGTGGAATAGGCCTGTGTTTTGATGTTACGCCCAAATGATTTTAGCACAATGGGGTAATGAGGTTCTTACACCTGCTTGCACATGTCAGGTTTGGATGTTTGCTCAAGGACGGGTTGTTTCGCTAGCTCTCAACACTTCTGTGATACATTTTACATTGAAATAATGTGGATGAAATGCAGTGCCCTCCACAATGTTTGGGACAAATACATTTTTTGTAGTGGGGGAGGTGGGGAGGGGGTGGGGCGTATGTATAAAAGAGTCCTGTTATTTCTACACGGTGAAACCAAACTGTACAATAATGCCCTTTATAAAAGCTAAAAATATGCACTTTAAGAAAATGTACATTGTTTGATTGCACATCTAAAGTTCGGGAGTACATAATTAAATTACAAAACTTGATATCTTTGTCCCAGATATTTTGGATAACACTGCATAATTGAAAGATGCAATTTCCAAAAGAGATTGATGTAAGCCAGCCAAAAAGAATATTATCTCAATTAACGGACAGCTCATTATATTGGAAAGAAGCCCTGGTTTCTTACTAAGTGGAGGAGAGAATGCCACCTGTGTTTTTGTTTTCTCTCTCCCCCCAGTCCTGTGCCCTGATTAAATATCTTATTTGCAACTCTAATGAGCCAACAGACTGGCAAAAACACAGCACCCACAGAGCCACCCATCCATTTTCTTTTGGTACTGTGAAAAAAATAAATAAAGAAATTAATACAACATAATTCAATAATTTCCATGTCTACTGACACATTAGATCTGCAGTGTCACCATAACACCTCACGTCACATGCCACCGTCTCATATCAAAGGTGATCTGATGAGCAAAAGCCCCGTTTCTACTATGAAATACTGCTGTCAACCATCCCTCCAACTGCCAAATGAGCCCGTTTTAACCGAATGTGAAGATGTGTCTGCGCTCGGAGGAGACGAGTAGCCATTCCACACACCGGACAGCCAGCTGAAACAAGAGCGGTACTGTCGCCCGTGGGAACATTTACAAACATCATCATTTTGACTTACTATTACGCGGCATCATATTGAGAAAGTGGCGTATGAACTCCACATCAAGCCACAAGAGTATGTTTTCTGTATTTAAAAAAAACACAAAAAACATATATATTTCATGGAAAGCAATGCTCAGAGATAGATGCTGCAGACGCATGCACACTGCAAAATGTTCAGTGTAAAACAGACTCTCACCCGGAAGCCTGACGTGAACATCATCGGATGGTGGGAGGAAACTGGAATTCCCAGAGGAACCCAACGTGGGCACAGGGAGAACCTGTGAGAACAAACTCCAGAAAGAAAGGACCCAGCACCTCCCTTCTGTGAGGTGGGGGTGCTGCTCAGTGCTCCTCAGCGACACCCCGACTGCTGAGCTCTCTGAAGCTGGTGAGATACCGTTGGCCTGGGTCGACAGCAGGAACCTCAAACTCAGGTCCCTTATGGCTGTTGTGTCTGCGCTGTGATGTGTTCCTGCTCTTCATCTAAGTCATTGAATGCCTAGAGATCCCAACTTTGAGCCACCGATTACCTAGAAATCCCAACTTTGAACCACAGATTGCCAAGAGTTTCCAACATTGATCCACTGACTGGCTACAGATTCTGCACACCTTGTTTCCAAGGCTGATTGAAAGGAAATAATACTAATAATAAAAATAATAATAATAATAATAATAATACTAATAATAATAATAATAATAATAATAATAATAATAATAGAAAGAGCAGACTGCACTCCTCCAGGATGGGAGTTTGGCACCCTGGTCTACAGGGATGAAGCAGTGTTTTATCGCCCTGGCGCTGAAGGAGAGGCAAGGCCCACGCATATTGGCACCTTTCATACATCATCTCGCTGGCTCTCACTGGTGCTTTTCGGATTTTCCTCCCTAATCTCTCTTTTACTGCTTGTTTTTCCACTTCCGCTGATATTTATTTATTTTTCCCTCGCACCACTGCCGCTGGGGTATGAAAAGCTAATCTTTCTCTTCTGCTTTATGGGTTATTACCCATTGATAGTCTCGTTATGATGCCAAAACAATAAAGTCAAATAAAACATTTTAAAAAAGCAGGGCTCTTTGTGGCCATGCTGTGTGTGTTAATGGATTGCTGTGGGAGCCGAACGGTCATGCTCAGGGCCCGCCTCGCAGTCTCCGATACGCCTGCCGTTTGTGGTGACATCACACGGACAACGTGGCCGAGGGTGGCGATCCTTCCTTTGTAAACTTTCATTAATCTTTCATCTGAAAGGGAGACGGGATTCCTCAACAGTTAAAGCTAATGGGCCATGCTGTGGTTCTTCAGCGATTCATCCTTTCCTGGTTTTACGTATTAAAGAAAACATCTGATTTAATTGCGAGTTTAACTTGACTAGACTGTGTTCCTATTTGACATTATCCAGGGGTGTTTGATCCACAATGATAGAATGCAGTTAGTTCCGTTTATTGCTCAACCACTGCTAATGCTATGCGCTCCATTTTATCTGCCAGCTCACTAAAGTGCTGATGCAAATTAGGTAACCAGGCGACCACGCCTAAGAAACCTTCTTAGGAAACGCTTCCTCCTCGACGATCGGTGCCAACTCGTATCTTCTCTGCTCCATTAGTTGACGGTTGCGGCTGGCTCTTATCTCTCAGTCGTCTGCATACTTTATACATTATGAATGTATGTATTAAACTAAATAAATACATTAGGTTGTCGTATGAAGTCATCGCAATATGCAGAAATCATGGAAAAAGGGTCGGTTTTGCTGGTTTTTCAAGCCTATCTTTTGAAGTTGATCAAGTACTGATTCAGTCATATTAATTGGAAACTTGCCTGGCGGTTTGCACAGGCTTGACATATGAGAGCCACATGATACTGAAAGAACATTTCTTGGAATAATGTACAATCGGAATGAATGGAATTGGACCATTTTAAATAAAGGATTTTATCAGAATAGCATGGCACAAGTCTTCACCTCCGAGGGGGCAAATGGGGATAGGGTATGTCTAAGTGTCTGTCTCTGTGCAGTGGAATGGCCCATGCGTCACAATGCTCCTGAGTGTCGCCTGGAGCACCACGCAGACGTATCCCAGCATTCATGTACGAGCAAACTGCAGTTTGAATTGAGCTCCATTAAGAAATCAATATAAATGTCACATCCCCTCGTGGCCCACGGTGAGGTGTGGAACATATCGGACTATATTCAGTCGGCACACTGTATATCCTACATCCTAAAAATGAAAATGTCCTTATGAATCACAGACGGGTGATTTCAGCAATCCCTAAAATGAGCGTTTATTTATTTATGTATTTTATTTCTTTATTTTCTCAAGGGTATCTGACACTCGATAGGAGACGGCGACCCTGGAGATTTGGCTGGCGTGTCAGAGATGTTTGGAAACCGGTGCATTTTGACACATCATTGTCAGCACGCTGCGGAGATTATTTCTCTGTTTTTTTTTCCCATGGCCGCTTGGCGTTCAGCGTAAGACACAGATAAGCAGGAGTCTTCCTGTCATAGTTCAGTGAGCTCATCTGTCCTCCCTGGGCGCTGTGCATTCTGGGATTGATGAGTGCCTCTTTTTCATATTCGCATTCTGTCGAAGCCCAGCGCTTCTCTCCGCCTGTTCAGCAGGACCGTCCGACGGTCAGTTATCTATTTGCCAATGACGGCTCGGTCAACTCTGGGCGTGTAACCACTTGATCTGATTTGAATGACCTCACATTCTGCTAACCATTTTAAGAGTTTTTTTTTAAAGTTTTTTTTACACAATTTACACAATGTTCTGGAATATTCTAATCACATTTTTGGGATCTCACACCTTAAAGGGTGAAAGCACAGACACAGGCAATTATAATGGAACACACTGCAATGTTCAATGTGAAGTCACCTCCAACAGACTGCATTTTACACTGGCAGAGCACCTTTCGACCAGCGTGACTCATAGACACTGTTACAGTTGAATAAATGCTTGAGGATTTCACTGTATAGCAAACAGCTTCCGCAGAACAAGGGTTAGCCCATATGTTTTGCCCAAGCATTGTATGCATGGTGCCCTTTAATCTGTGGAGAGTACAGCACGACAAAAATATGAGCGTGTATTCTGTGTCCAATGACTGGGTCACAAAGAGTCGGTAAACAACATCGCTCTGTGCGCGCACACAGCTGTGCGGTTAATGTGAATGTTTTGCACCCGCACAAGGACCCTGCTGAAAGAAAACTCAAGCTCAAGCTAGGTTTTGAAACTGCTGATAGTTCAGACGAGCGCCCGGCTGGACATGGTTTATCTGGCTGACCAGTTCACACCAGCTACCAGCTCAGACAGGCCACCAGCACTTCAATTTTCAATCTGGTCAAGCTGGCATAGCTGCATTCTAGCAGGATACACAGGTAAACGGGCACAAGATGTCTTTTTTTCAATTAGTGGTTATCTTGGTTTTTACAGACCTTTCCGGAAAGATGCACATACAGTAGCATTCCACACAGTTGTTCGCATCAGACTCGAGACTACAGGCTGAGCGTTTGCATGCTGGGAAGAGTCCTCCCTGGCTGGCTGTATCAAGGCCACTGTCCCAGGGAGGTGACAGAAAGAGCTTCTTAATTAAACAGGAAGTCTTCCCTTTCGTTCAGCATATTTAAGCTGTCCCTCAGGGAGCGACGCTTTTAGAATCCCCCACCTCCACGTGCCAAACGCAATAAAGGTTCCATAAATAGGGTCCTGCCTCAAAGCTCTCCAGGGGATCAGCACCATTTGAGCCACACCCCCTCCCCCTCATGCATGACCAATTAAAATGCGTGTGCAGTTGCTTGAAGTCCCGGAGACTTTAAAGGCGATAGATAGAGGTGTTTAAACGACAGCAAGGCTGTTCACAGGGCGACTTCATAATGTGCGACACCCGTTCTTAAAAAACGATGCTAATTACACTACAGCAGTACATCATGTTCTGAATGGTGTGAAGAAAAAAAAAAGCATTCAAGTCAAACCATGGAAAAAGAATGCTTTGCATCTTGAATGCACCTGAATTATCTTCAGCTGAGTGACTTCGGGCCAGAAGCGGAATCCAGCAGACACTCAGGAATTCAGAGGCTTCTATGCATTCAGAGAGGCTGCTTACATCGTTGTAGTCTTTTGCATACAATTGATGTGGCGATGTTTAATTTTAATCACGGTTTGATGAAACTGATCCCGAAACAAACAAGCAAACAGAAAGAAAAGCTGTGCTGTGGAAATGCTGATGGTATTACCCCCCATTAACACATCACAGAACCACCCAGACGGCTTGGGTAGAAACCAGACTGGTGTAGACATGGCGGTAATTTAATCAGCTAAGTTAATGTTGATAGACAGCCACTTAGACGCATGACATTCTCAGAATGCATCCACTCGTAAAGCCAGGTTTACCTCAAATGCCTGCATGCTTATTGAGTAACTAGTTCATAGGTTCTTTTTTTTTTTACATTATCCTTTTCATAGACATAAATTAGGAATACATCTAATTAATTTTATTTTCTGGAGCCAATTTTAACCCATTCATGTCTTTAGGAGAAGTTTTGACATTGTTTGTAAGCTTATCAAACCCGTTGAGCTGGTCTCAAATCTGTCGGCATTTTGAGCATTGAGTTTTTCTTAACATACTACTTTTTTTAAAAATCATTAGTCACAAAGGGGTCCTTTCTACGGCAAACAGAATGACCCCTGGGATCATTTTCTTGACATGCCTATTTTCAGTCTTTAGCGAAATATGTATTTCATGTGAAGGCGAGAAAGAACCTCCGCAGCCGACATGATTCCGGTGTCCGTGCCCATCCGCGGCGGAAGGCATTCCCCCTGGGTGGCGGGGCGTGTGGCACCTCCGTGATGAGCCGAAGCCGTCTCACTGACAGAGGTGAGCTACGCCATTAACTCTGCCTTCAACACCGCATTACCGCCGCCAGCTCCGCCAAATCACCAGCGTCAAACCGCCAAGAACACCAGCGGCCTTCCCGTGAGTGCAGCGAAGCGAAGCCTTCAAAACAGACTCTGTCAGAGTACACACAACCCACAGTGTGGGGTTAAAATGGCCCGTCATACAATTAACTTTTCTTTTTTCTTTTGTCAATTTCATATTATTCCACAACATTTACATTTACATTAACACGTACATTTTAGTCATTTGGCAGACACTTTTAATCCAAAGTGATTTACAGGTGCATAGGTTCTTCCAAAGGTTAAAAGCATCAAATCCATAAGTAGTAAAATAGGCATGAAGGGCTGTTCTAAACAAAAAGACAGTCATCGTCAAGTGACTGTCAACGTCTACCAATTGTGTTTATTAGAGTTTCTATGGCAATACATTTCTAAAAAGCATGCATGCATCAGGTTTCTTGGCCTTCGAGCTGAGCAGGCCATTTTGGGTGGGCGTGGCAGGTTTTTTCACATGCTCTCCTTTCATTGGTTAACTGACCATGAATGACACAAGCACAGGCACTCCTCCCATCTCCTGTCCACACGCTCTCCAAAAAAGAGAATACACAAACACGGCTTCCCGAAATCAGTCGGTACACCTAACATGTGTACTGCCAAATGCCAATAATGTAATGTTTTGAGCCGGAGTCGGATCTAAAATGTAAAGCCACAGAGCAAAATCACAAAATGGTGGGCATTACCTCGTTTTTAGAAGATGCTGACCAAGGCCGGGATTATGCAAATTAAACAGTTAAAAAACGATTGGCAGTAGCCCAGGTTTACTGGTAGCTGTAACCTAGAAAATTAAACCCATTCTGAATGGATCATTTAGCCAAGATACATATATATTTTTTATACAATAACAAAAAACTGTGACGGTGAGATTTTAGCAGCACATACGCATCATGTCACACAGAACATTCAATGCCAAAGATAAACCTGAACTTAGTGTAAGTATCACTGACCTACTCTATAATGACATACTACAGTTGAAAGCACACTGGAAGAGTTGACTTTACACAGCACATTTTGCAGTGTCTTTGCACCTGCAGCCTGCACCAAGGGACATTGTTTTTATGTAAAAATAAAAACCTTAGAAGTATGGTGGATTGTGTATAGTCCATATTTTCAGAATACCAGGGGACATCCCTCCGTGTGCAAAATGGCGTGGAACGTGGAAAACCCCCCCAGGGCACAATGTGTGGCTTTAGTTCTCCCGTAACAGCTGGCCGGCGGCTGGGAACAGCTGACGTTACTGCTGAGAGAGGAGGATTTCCGCAAGATTCGGGCAGTTTCTCAACATCTATCCGGGGACGTAACAACCTATTTCTTAAAGTCGTATTCACTCACAGTCCCAGTGTAAGTCAGAAGATTGTTTGGCTATCGGTGATGATTTCCTGACATCTCAACAACTCCTCGACAGACCGGAGTTTCCAAACAGGATGATTCATAAAAATATCCCACTCCCCGCCGTGTGTCTGTGAGGAAATGGCATTCATGCAGACAAAGTTAAGCGCTTTTATTAATAGAAACAGACAAGACATATTTTGTCTGAGTGTAATGGCTCATAATGGCTGCAAACTGTCCTTAATTGGGAGGCATTTGACAGCCAACACAAATGGGAAAAACGCAGTCTGATACTCATGCTGTACTTCTCCTAAATTGGTATTATATTCAATTATGCATGATTTAAAATGATTCTGCACTTGCTTTCTTTTTCTCCGTGACCTACCATAACCATTTTTTTGCATATTAGAATTTTTATAAAACCCCAAAAACACTGTATACTCGTTGTTTCTTTCTGTCTGCTGTGTTGTACCCATGGGCAGATCCTTGCAGGTGAAACTTGTGCAGCATGCACTGACCCGTGAGCCAGTGACTATTTTACATCCTGTAGGCCTCACACAGTACTACAGGAGAGCCAGTGACTATTTTACATCCCACAGGCCTCACACAGTACTACAGGAGAGCCAGTGACTATTTTACATCCTACAGGCCTCACACATGACATATTCAGCTCAAGGAACTATGATTGACATAAACATGGCCTACCATTGGCTGTACTTAGCCAATCATTACATTACATTACATTATTGGCATTTGGCAGACGCTCTTATCCAGAGCGACGTACAACAAAGTGCATACCCATAACCAGGGATAAGTTCGCTGAAAGACCCTAGAGGTAAGTACAATTTCAATCATGTCCTGCCACTGCGAACTCAATTAATTTGTCATCTAGTCATCTGGTGCAGTGTGTCTCCTTGGGACCCACTTGCCAGAAGGTTCTTGTTGTAACCAGGAACTCACACACCTGTGAGACAAACTGATCTTGTGACGTCATCCCGCCTTATACCTGCAGCAATACTCAACAAAAAGTGTCTTTCTCAACTGAGTGGCAGCATCCATGCAGTAGCATGCATCGATTAAAAGATTATTCAAGAATCAATTAACAGCCTTTCAGCTGTGACATTTTAGAGTCATCATCCTTTGTGTTTTATGGATTAATTACTGTATATTCTCGGGATTCATTTGCTTTACCACAGGAATCATTTAATGTGCTAATAAGATAGCAGGTTGCCTGACATTGATACTTGCCTCAAAGGCAAATCCACTAACTTTCCATTCTCCATTCTCTTCTTTTAGCAATTGCAGTGAAGCATTGAAAAGCTGAAGTCTAATGCTGACAATGGTTACAGAGAGCTTATGAATACCTTTCCAATGAGACTTTCACTTTCATTGACAGATTAGTCCATGGCTGAGCTCAAAACTAGTCTTTGAAAATGAGTGATTTTCAGAGGTGTTTGTGGCACATAGGCAATCAAAAGATTAGTCTTCGGTCTGCAGAGACCGTGCACAACAATGAATATGTTTGTTGCTGTTTACCCTCCTGCTAGTTCAATTTCATCTGGACTTCAACAAAGCAGTTCACCTATAAAATAGAGCCCTCGCCAATGCAACTGTTGTCATGAACAGTAAACTTACCATACATATTTGATTTTATATTTCAGTAATGACATTATATCACTCATTAACACATGTTGTTAGTCAAGTAGAAACTCATCTTCATTAAAAAAAGGGAGAAACTACAAGATGTATACCCTGCTGAAAAAAAACTGCTCAAGCTAGGTTTTGAAACAGCTGGTAGCTTATTGACAGGCAACCAGCTCAGACAAGCTACCAGCACTGGCTAGCTGGTCAACTTATACCCAGCTAGACCAGCTTGGCCAGCGCAATTTTCAAGCTGGTCAATCTGGCATAGCTGAACTTTGCAGGGGGTTGACATTAGCTCAGGCGGTAAGAGCAGACATCTGGTAAGTGGAGGGTTGCTGGTTCAGTTCCATCCTGGGTGTGTCCAAGTGTCCCTGAGCAAGACACCTAACCCCTAAATGCTCCTGACGAGCTGGTTCGTGCCTTGCACGGCAGCCAATCGCCGTTGGTGTCTGAGAATGTGCGTGAATGGGGCGAATGAGAAGCATCGATTGTGCAGCGTTTTTGGTTGAAGGTGCTATATAAATACCAACCAGTTACCATTTTACAGCAGGGTCGACAGGTGTCTGGGACAGCCCCTAACCTCAGTCCGTTATGCCATGCAGAGCCCCAGCGAGTCTCCAGAAGGAGGGGAAAGGTGAGCACGCCTGATAATCATCATTAATCAGGCTACTCAAACTCTTCGGTTACGCGCGGCTCTTATTTGTCCGGGCGCACGCATTAGCGGCGGAGGGAATGTCAGAACCGGAGCCGTAACGAGAAGATATCGATTAAAAAAAAAACCGGTGCGCTGAGACCGAGAATTCGTTCCTTCTTCAAGATCAAAAGGGGGATTTGTGGGCTTTTCCATGCTGAAGACAGATGTGTAATTCATCACGTTGTGTGATTCTTCCTGTCGAACAGTGGAGAGGCAGTCTTGCGGTTGCACTTTTAACCATCGGTGATTTATGGCTCAATGATACATGTGACAGGACTTTTTTTTTTCCAAATGTCAAATTTCGAACTTCCTGTGCTTTCACTTCCCGTGAGGATATGTTCAAACTGAACCACCATCAGGTAACGCAGTGCAAGGAACATATCTTTCTGTACCCTGGTGTAAAATCCAGCTATGACCAGCTATGACCAGCTACGAGCTGACCAATTACCAGCTACGATCCATGTTGAGTACGGAGCTGGTCTGAACTGGTCAACCAGCTACCAGCTGTTTCAAAACCTAGCTTCAGCTGGGGTTTTTTCAGCAGGGTAGATACATGTGGGGCGGCACGGATGGTGCAGTGGGTAGCACTGCCACCTCACAGCAAGGAGGTCCTGGGTTCGAATCCCCGTCGGCCGGAGCTTCTCTGTGCGGAGTTTGCATGTTCTCCCTGTGTCTGCGTGGGTTTCCTCCGGGTACTCCGGTTTCCTCCCACAGTCCAAAGACATGCATGTTAGGCTGATTAGAGAGTCTAAATTGCCTGTGGGTATGAGTGTGTGAGTGAATGGTGTGTGTGCCCTGCGATGGACTGGCGACCTGTTCAGGGTGTATTCCTGCCTTTTGGTTAAGATAATGGATGGATGGATGGATAGATACATATACAAAAAAGGGGACATTTGGTCCAACATCAGAACATGGCATTGTTGACAACGTCCTGCGGACTAAATAACAATCACAACCACACAAGAGACATAGAACGCCAGACATTGCTGTCGTATTAATAAATGTCCGTGGGCGCAAGACCCCCTCGCTAAACGCACGACTCAAACAGCTGTCGAACAAAGGCGATGCGTCACTGAGAAGTGCAACTTGGGCTGAGTCATCTCCTTGGAAAATGCATGTAGCTATTTTTTTATTTATTTATAATTACACCCACAGACAGAACTGGCCCAACCCAATGAGGGATATAAGGCTACTTATGGCCCACAACTGCCAGGAGGCCCCCTAATTATTGTAATATATATTTATTATTTGGGGGATGGGTGGGTTGAGGGTAGCCCAAATCAAATCATGCCTAGGGGCCCTCATAGGCTACAGATGCCACCGACTAGGAAGAAAACAAATTAAGTTCACCAAAAAAAAAGTGTATTTGCGGCAGATTATAAACTTTTTCCACACTTGACCTTAATGATACACTGCAGATACCTCTGTTAATATACTGTAATTCATTTATTTGTTTACCAGGGTTAGACGATGAATTATGCACAATAAATCGCTATCTGGTAATGTTGCAGGACTACACTGTGTACAGGCACTACTCTTAGTGCACACGAGATGACTTCCTGTGTGCTCCTGAACTGACACACACACACACACACACACACACACACACATTAAGAGAGAGAGAAATAACTGTAGCTTGCTGCTGAACCCCATTAAAAACACATTATTGTGAGTGATGGCGCCCCAATCGCAATTTGACCCAGGCTGACCGTTGTTATTATTTGTTTGTTGGCTGAAGTCAACATGTAGTCGAGGCTCCCGAGGATTCTGGGATATGAAGCCATATTGTTGCGGTCACAGGTAAACTACGTTCCTTGCCCTTTTTTTCTTGTGGGACCCGTATGGAATTAGTCATGAAATCCAGGTTATTCAATGCTGCAAACTCTTTGAAGCATTGGCCCACAAGTCAGTCCTGTACGCTTTTAGTTCAAGGAACATTCATCCTACCAACACACAGCAGCAGTGCCTGCTGGGAAACGTAGTAAGTAAACTGTAAATAGCCATTGTAAATTCTTGAAGTGGATTTGTACTATGGATGCGACCTGACTTCATTCATATTTTGTGTTTATGTATTAACCCTTGTGTAGTCTTGACATTCTGTATACTCCTCTTGTCCTAAGGGTAAAAAATTACCCGCCTTCACTAAACCCCTAAAATAAAGCAGCTTAATTGAATTTTAATGCATTTGATTATATATTTTGCGTGAAGAAAGCGACCTCTCACTCATCAGAAACTTTGCCATCAAATTTCAAGTAGAAAAAATACCATTTAGGGTTTTTTCTCTGCTGTTAAACATAGTGGCAGGTAAGTTTTTACCCTTAAGAAAACAGGGTTAATGCGTGAATGATGCATGTATGATTTTAGGTATCAAACCCCAGCATTTCAAGTCACATTAAAAATACAAATACAACCAGACACTATGGACATGTTGTGGAGACCGGGCCTAGACACCTTCTGGCCTGTTCTGATCTCACATTTGTGTGCTTGTGTGATCTGTGTGTGCGATTTTATTTGTATTTTTATTAGTTACTTGTTTATGTTAATGGAGGAATTTGCATCCTATACTTATCCTGTTTTTTGCAGACAGCGAAACAAAAGAGAATTGATTGAAAATAAACACTCCATATACATTTTGTCCAATGAGAAATTCTTAATTTACATTTAAATTGTTGTTTCCTTAGCAAAGCGTATCTGCTGACCGCAATGTGTAGAGGGCAGTCCAGCACTGAGGAAACATCTGCTGAAAATGATGACAAAATGTGGCCCTCACAAGCCCCCCACCCCTGTGGAAGTATGAATACTCCTGTTTGCTACTTTGGTTGATTGAAAGTATACTTTGAATCCGCTGTGTCAACTTGGCTAAACAGCATTGTAATTATGCTTCAGCAGAAAAAAACATTACCGTGATGAACAGCAGTTGTTGTTCTTTTCAGCATTTTTTTCTTATCTTGAACATTTTTTTGAATGTGAAATATTGTCTGTGCTTGTTAACTTACTGCTACGCAGGAATTTGAAGCACAACTTTGTGTTTGATTGTGTGAATGATTGATTGTGTGCCTTGCGGGTGGTTGTGCATCAGTTTCTGTTGGGCTGAACACCTTCAGGTCTAGCAACCGACTAGCTTGTTATAGCAAGCTATATTCAGCAGTCTCAGGGGGTTAAGAATGCAGATACCACCGTGAAATTAATGGCGCAGTACTGTAGTTGTCAAATAATGTTGGCCTGTTGGCAAGAGCAATTACTGCACACTTCCAAATAATATTCCTGTTGCATCCAGAATGACAAATTCCCCACCTTGATCATTAGACATAATGAAGTGTTCATGTGGCCCTTCCTGGTGGGAAACTTGTGTCGACCGTAAGTCCGAAACCACTGGACAGCAACAAATGTGTTTATGGGTGATTTAAAAAACAGGATCTTGTGTCAGTTCATTTGTTATGTCATGGAAATGTCACTTGCTGCATCAATGTTGACATAACACACAATTAACCTATTTGCGGTTATTGATATAAGAACTAAAAAATGCTCCTATAGTGCTTATGTAGTGCTGATGAATGTGCTACGTAGTGCTTATGGATGAGTAGCTCTGTGTGTGGGACTCTTCAAAAAAAAAAGGGTTACCCTTTATTATATTGTTATATCTATTATGCTATAAAGAGGCTAGTAGTTCCAGCACTCTTTCTCATAACAGTAACAAGCCCTTTCACTTCCAAATGACTGGGTATAATCGAATTCGGGATTCTCTATTGCTAAAACAAAGAGCAGTTCTGAAATAGCACGAGTACAATGGCAGGATAAATGTATGGGAAAAAAACAAAAAACATGCAATGCTTTAAAACTGCTGTGCTTGTAATAGGCAATATCCTTGTGTGGCTTTGCTGCGATGCCAACATCGTGCTCTCATCGCTGATTCGGTTGGCAGCCGCCTTCAACTGGGAGACGTTCACCACGTGCACATCACCTACTTATGGAGATGGGCATTATGCTGAAGCAATTCAGGTTAGAAAGCCTTTCTCAATGGCAACGTAGCAGCACTCTGCCAAGGACTCGAGCCCGATCCCAATCCCTTTTCTTTTCCTCCGCGCAAATCTATCTATGTGAACTGCCTCTTACTCCCTTTGTCTGTACTGACGACTCACTGAGTCAGAAAATAAATAAATAAATACAGAAGAGCAGGGGGCGCGGGCGAGGGAGGAGTCGTTCTCCGGGCGCTGGAGCGTGAGCGTAGCGCGGGGGGTCGCGCGCCTGGGTTTTGACGCAGTGCCGGGGACACTGATAGGCCGTGTCTCTGCGGAGGCGCAGGGGCGTGGCGCATCGAGCTGTCCCGCCGGCCGCTGGAACAATCGGCTCAAAATTGTTTTCTGCCAGCTCTGGAACGCCCACCCCCGAGACCCGCTGGCCGCGGAGACAGCTGTCAGAGCAGAACACCTGGGCCGCCTTCGAATCGCCGCGCTATTCAGTATACACGCTGTACAGCGGTGCACGCCTAGTATTGAGTATACACTCAGCGAGCACTTTATTAGACTTTAATCTTTATTTGATTTTTTTAAAAAGTTATTTGTCTTCTGCTGCTGTGACCTATCCACTTAAGAGGTTTGTCACATTGTGTGTTCAGAGATGCTCTTCTGCATCCCACTGTTGTAATGCGTGCTTATTTGTGTTACTGTCACCTTCCTGTTAGCTTTGACCAGTCTGGCCCTTCTCCACCGACCTCTATCATTAATAAGGCCTTTTTGCCCGCAGAACTGCTGATCACTGGATGTTTTTAGTTTTTCGCACCATTCTCTGCAAACTCTAGAGACTGTTTTGCGTGGAGATCAGCGGTTTCAAACTACCCTGTCTGGCACCAACACTCATTCCATGGTCAAAGTTACACATTTCTTCCCCATGCTGACATTGTCTTGACCATGTCTGCATGTTTTTATGAATTTAATTGCTGCTACATGATTGGCTGATTAAATACTTAAACTGTACCTAATAAAGTGCTCAGTGAGTGTATGAGTTACATGTCTGGGACCCGGAAGGTTGGAGTAGCCACGATACAATCTATGCAGCTGTTGGGGCCCTTGAGAAAGGCCGTTAGCCCTGGACATTGCTCCACATTACCCTGCTAAGTCTAATCAACTGTAAGTCTACTATTGGAGACTACTATTGAGTATCCAAGTTGTACACAGTAGTATGCGCTGCCTATTGAGTAGACAATTTATATGCAGTAGTACTTGTCGACTATTCAGTATATGAGTTGAATAGCGTTGTACTTGCCTACTATTCAATTTTTTAAACAAGTGACAAACTTTGTACAAGTATCCTTCTGACTCCTGGGCGGACTTGCCTATCTCTGAGTATACATTACATTACACTACTGGCATTTGGCAGAAGCTCTTATCCAGAGCGACGTACAGTTGATTAGAGTAAGCAGGAGACAATTCGCCCCTGGAGTGATGCAGGGTTAAGGGCCTTGCTCAAGGGTCCAAAAGCTGTGCGGATCTTATTGTGGCTACACCGGGATTAGAACCACCGACCTTGCATGTTCCAGTCATTCACCTAAACCACTACGCTACAGGCCACCCTGAACAAGTTGCATACAGTAGTACTTGCCTATCTCTGAGTATACAAGTTGTATACGGTAGTACCTGTCGAATATTGAGTGTGCAAGTTGCACACATGAGCTTAGGAAAGATTGAGACATGGCTCTGGTTTCCCCTCTGGGTTCAGTGCAGATGTGGCACTGTCTCCGGGTGATCAGGATAAGAACGGAATAAAGAAACCCAAAATAAAGAACGAGAAATGAGACAGCGAGGCAGTCTCTGCGCTCGACGGCTCTCCGTGTTCACCGGGAGCTTCGCGCGGGTCCATCAGGCAGCGCAGATTAACCAGACAAACAACCGCGGGAGCGCAGAGCCGGAGCCACTGTCAACATTACGCAGCGCAGCCTATCTCCCGGCCCTGTGATCTCCAAAGCCAACGCACGCGCGCCGGCTTCATGCCCTGATCGGCCTATTTGGGCTCTGTCGAGGCTCATCACGTCACTAGTGATCTCAGCGGGGAGGTTCCCGACCCGGGAACGCGCTGAGCCACTCGGCCTGCTAGTTTTCATTATCGCCCCAAAAAACCTAGCAACCGATTCAGGAGCCCGGAAAAGCAGCCGAGGTCGTGGGATAATCTGCTTTAATTGAGCGACTGTGTGCGATACGTGAGAACGAACTCCTCCGCACCTCCACCTCCGTTCTCCGAAGAGAACCCAGCGCTGTGTCAAGCCTGGTCATATCATTTTACACTTTTTTTTGCCAAAACGTGGTGTTGAACGTGGTATTATTTTCAGTCAGAGAGCACAGACCCTCTCACCGGTTCATTAACAACACAAAAACAGCAAGAAGTGAAAGCGAAAACCCTCCTCCCGCTGCCTTTGAAATGTTACTCGTTCGATCTTTTACCGGGGATTAGAAGTAATTCCCAGCCCCCACCCCACCCACTCCCGTGCCCCGAGTGAACCCTGATACAGCAGGATAGTTTCCCAGCGTTTCTCAGGCACGAGGCACAGAAACACCCTCCTCCTCTTCCCAGCTAGAAATAATGTGTTAACCCCTCCACACACACGCACACACAGGCACATACGCACACACACACGCACGCACGCATGCACACACGTACACATATATGAACAAATACACACACACGCTCACACACACGCACACACACATACGCACACACACACACATGCACACATGCACACAAATACGCACACACACACTCACTCCTGTTTGAAGGTGAAGAATCACTCACACATACACACACACTCCAGTTTGAAGGTGAAGAATCACTCACACATACACACTCCTGTTTGAAGGTGAAGAATCACTCACACGCACACGCACACACAGACAGACGCACATACGCACACGCAGACACGCACACACGCACACACGCACACACACACACACGTACACATGCACACACACGCACGCACACATGCATACATACGCACATACGCACACACACACACACACACTTACACCATCGGAAACTCATATGAGCCATGCTACATGAATGTTATGGAGGTTTTAAACTTACAGACACTGTTTTTTTTTTCTGCTACCATACATTCATTATGTCATTTTTGCCACTTCATAGTTTCTTTACGGAATAACGCCCCAGTCAGAATGTGCCGGCAAAATGACAAAAATACCGAATGTCACTTTCCGCATGAACGGTGATGTGACACACCACATCTCTACGTGCGGTCGCTGACATAATGTCGTATGAATCGATGAAACAGCAACAACAACAACAACAACAAAACCATACTGAATGAGTCTGTAAAGCGAGACTGAAGGCTGGAGCTTGCGGAGAAAGAGGAGGAGATTTAGTGACAAGAACCCAGCGTTTTTATCCACCCCGGCCGGCCGGCTCAGACACAGGAGTCTCCAGCAGTAACTTATCAAAACTTGGGAAATTGATGTGTCAGGTTTTTTCCAGACCGGAGCGTTGGATCATTCACAGGGGGCCTGATAACCGCGTCTCTGTATATAACCGGAGCGGCTGGGATACGGCCCCCCCTCTCCGCCCCGCGCGAGTGGAGATAGACCCAGCCCGGGGGGGGGGGGGGGGCTCTGGGGCGGGGCCCGGGGGCGTCGAGCGTGGGTCTGTCAGAGTGATTTCTGGCCCCTCTCTCCTGGAGGAGTGCTGCGGTCTGTCACCGCTCCAGTGCCCAGGTTTCACGCAGCGCTGCAGCCAACCCTGCCCGGGGTGTGTGTGTGCGGGGCTGGGACCGGCATACCAACAACGTCCTCCCCAACTCTACGTGATTTAGGAGAGACTCCGAGTCACCGCCCGTCAAATCCACTGCCTCTCATGACAGCAACAACAATAATAATAATAATAATAATAATATAATAATGATCATCATTATCACCATTATCACCATAATCATAGCCATACTTTCATGCTCCGCAGAGAAGGAGGGGGTACAAAATAACAACAATGCCCATTGTCCTGGCGCTTCGCCGATGACGTGTTTCCGTGGGAACGCTCACACTCTCTCCACTGTTCTCCGGACGGTGAGAGGCTTCAGTGGCTCTGAGCTGTAATCGACAGGGCCTGCATTTCATCCCACTGTTCTCGTCGTTCAGCTTTTCACCGTCTGGTTGAAATCGCACCGGAGCTTTGATTGCCGAGAGCAGAAAGGTCATCTTTTTCAATCAAATATGTACGTATGTCTTTCTTCATTTCTCACCCGACACAGCGTTTGTTTCTTTTCACAGGAGGGGACGCACACACAGTTCCTCTGAGAGTGCGATGCGAAATGAAATTACAACAGATGTGAACCAGGAGCAACAAAAAGTGTACAGAACAGCCATAAA
The DNA here is from genome assembly GCF_963514075.1 of Conger conger. Classification (NCBI taxonomy): domain Eukaryota; kingdom Metazoa; phylum Chordata; class Actinopteri; order Anguilliformes; family Congridae; genus Conger; species Conger conger. The sequence goes on along the minus strand of NC_083763.1, from coordinate 73,689,360 downwards.
AGTACAAATCTCAAAATGTAATTGCATGCAATGATCAATAAACTCAGGGGTGACGTATTCTGAGTTCTGAAAAAAGACCTTGCTGTTAAATGAGATCAGTGGACAGTCAGAGGCCTAATCTAATTTAATGGAAGGCAAACATGTATAAATGAATACTCCCGTTTAACGAGAAGTTTGGCTTTCCTTCCGGGAGATCAAAAAAACTTTTGTGACCTCAAATAATGATTTCAATTATTCAGCGTATTATCGCTAATCACCTCCAGACAGATAAGCACACTGTAACAGCCACAGGCTTTGTGATGACACTTTTCATAAACAGTGTCATCATATAGAGACAATCAAGATAGCTGTGAGAGAGATAGAGACAGAGAGATAGAGATAGAGACAGAGATAGAGAGAGAGAGATTTCTGGCAGTGGCAAATTGCTTTGGTCTACACTGCAAGGATCAGATGTTCACGTTCATACTGGTGCGATCCAGCAAATTATGTCACAGGGCTATATATATCGATCCCTGCCAAAGGAATTTATTCCCAGCCGAACCTCCGCTCACAGTTTTCCTTAAACGGAATGCGGTATCCCCTCAGATCCCCTGCTCTTTGATAAGCCTTTCAGGCCATCCCTTCCCACATAAAAGAGGAAAAAAGCCAGCGTGTCCGAAAGTATCACAGGAGGTGAAAGGCACCCCGATTCCCGCTCCCCCCCCCCCCCAGGGGTAACCACGGCGAGTGATTGATGCACGTGTCGCCGTGGAGACCGTCTGCCCCCCCGGGAATCCCCAGGAGACGGTCGGGGGGGGGGGAAGAGATGGACCGGCGTCTCCACGTGAACGCATCTGCACTTAACCCAGGCGAAAGAGCGGGCCATACATCAGCGGATACGCCTGGCGACAGGGGCTCTCCGCAGACGGACACGGCGCTAATGCCACTTATAAATCACAGGAGGACTCTTTCCCAAGCTCCGCACAACATCAGCACAAACAATCCGCCATGCAATGCCTATGTCAAAGACCGAACATAAGCGCGTGGCACGTGTGTGACTTATCTTGTCATGGTAATCTCTCACTCTGCATCGATGGTGACGTGACCCACCGGGTCTCTGTGTGTGGTCATTGATATGGTGAACGGTTGGCATTTGTATAGCGCCTTTATCCAAAGCGCTGTACGATTGAGGGTTCTTATTCATCCATTCATACACACACTCGCACATTCACACACCAACGGCGATTGGCTGCCATGCAAGGCACCAACCATCAGGAGAAATTAGGGGTTAGGTGTCTTGCTCAGGGACACTTCGACACACCCAGGGCAGAATCGAACCGGCAACCCTCCGACCGCCAGGCGATTGCTCTTACTGCCTATTAATATGTAATGCTATGTTATGTAATCCTATGTACTGCATATGAATATGAGTTTTTCAGCCCTCATGCAGGTCTGTTCAAAAACCGTTGCGTGCTAAAATAACAAACAATACCGAACGAGTCTGTAAAACAAAACTGAAGGCGAGATGGTGTGCAGAAACAGAAGGAGATTTAATGACCTTTTTTATCCACACAGGCTTGCCGTAGCAGGCGAGAGGAGCAACAGATCAAAACTTGGGAAATTGCTCTGTCAGGCCTCTTCAGTCAAGCATTTAGGATCGTTCACATGAAGGCTGATAACGGCAGCCCTCCTCTGTCTGGTGCCCATCACAGCTCTTTACTGTAGGCCTCACATTTTCTATCTGGAGTCTGCAGATCACACACACACACACACACAGGCAAACACACACACACACACACACACACAGGCACACACATGCGCACATGCAGGCAAACACACACACACACACACACAGGCACACACATGCGCACATGCAGGCAAACACACACACACACACACACAGGCACACACATTCGCACATGCAGGCAAACACACACACACACAAAATAGCTAGCGTTCATGTTAACCAGACAGCCAGTTGAATTAATCAATTTCAACCGAGGAAAACATATGATATGAGTTATGAATTGGTTTAATTCACCAATTAAATGCAGAGTAACAACGGAAAGCAACGCACCCTCCACGTCCCTCCAGGACCAGGGCTGATAGCATCCCTGACCTGGAGCATCACAGGAGCTGAAACGTATGAGAAGGACTCATCAACTTTTAAGATCCGATGTGTGTGTGTGTGTGTGTGTGTGTGTGTTGTGTCAGGCTACAGTGATCTAAATGTAAATCTTAAATCCATATTAAATTATTAAACACCAGTTTATCTGCATGTAATGATTAAGTATGAGTTGGCCGGTTTATTTATGCTATGCACACGCCAGCATAATTAACCCACTGCACAATTGCACCAAGCTACTGTGTTGCCAGGCTAGTCTGCTTAATAAGCACGAGGAAGGATCGAGCCGGGATTCAGTGCCCCTTTGACTCCCAATCATGCTATTCTCCCCAAACTCCATACGGCCAGTGGCGGCCGGTCAGTCAATCAATATTAGTGCTGGCAGCAGGCCTGGCCTGCCCCAGAAATGTTCCCTTCTCCAGCAATTTTCCCTGCGCTTTTAATTACCCTGTAGAGCAAATTGATCCAATCTCGCCCTCAGGCACACGGAACAGTGCGCAGCCAGTAGCGAATGTTCCACCCAAGATGGATTGTAAACCATTAATATACATGGCCTTTGAGTCTGTGTTATTTTCTCACAATATGAAATATGAATTTCTGCATGAGAATAATGATATTTTATTTACGCGGCCTGTGCATAGTGATGGGATTTCCGTTCTTTAATTTTTCATTACACACGCAAGTTTGTAAACGAACGCGAGCATGTGTAATAATGGCGGACGTGTCTGATGGTCTTCTGTGTCCACACAGACTGAAGCAGACAGAAGCATGCGAGGCCAGAACACAGCGTGTCCTCCAGGGATGGTTTCTGTTAGCAAGCCTCCGGTGTTTCTCTTCCCATCAGGGAGATTTTTTAACCTCCATTTTTGGCTTTTTAAAAATTTCCTTTTTATTCTGGTTTTGCCAAACGTTCCGTCCTTTACCCTTTAAGGCGTACTTGTGACAGTTCCCTGAAAAAGAAAAACACTGAATGAATACATGTATTTGAGTGTCATTGAGCGGGGAGGCGGGGTTTTGGCTGTGTGATCACTCTTGCACTCAGAACCGTACTTCCCTGTATTGTTTTCAGTGCACTTGTCCCCGGTTATGGGTTTGCACTTTATTGTACATCACTCTGGATCGGAGCATCTGCTAAATCACTGTCATGCAATGTTATGCAATGTAATGTTAATAGCATTTTGGCCCACCCATATATCTTAGCTGAGCCAGACACAAATGTCAATGCCTTATACTTCTGGCCCTTTAAAAAAAAGTGATTCATGTGATATCAAAACATCTTATGAGGCTTAAACCTATAAAACGCATTTCATCATGTCCATGAATCACATATGAATCGAGTGTGCCAATGAGTTTTCGCACTGGCATAATGCAAAACATGTATCTTTTAGACATCAATGAAAAGCAATGTGGCGGATTTTGCATTTTAATACGAGTATGCCAAACGTGATTTATTATGTTTGATATGAATGACAGGCAAAGCCAGCCCGGTTAAGGAAAAACAAGGGAACGGTAGTTGGGAGTGAGGCGATAACTGAAGACTCTTTGATGAACATTCCCGTCACACACAGAGAGCTTCCGCTCCATGGCCGCGGTGTCTCTGCAGCCCCTCCAGCAGCGGAGGGTATTTCTCCCTGACCCGCTGCGGTTCGTGTGGGAGGCTGGCTGTCAGAGCCGCGCTGCTGCTCCGGGAACAGAAAGGAGACGTTAGCGTGACTGATATTTCACGAGCGGCGGAGACGGTCAGCGATGGAACGGGGTGGGGTAAAAGCAGCACGCTGCGTATACGGACAGCCTTTGCCCGGGCGGATGAGGGACAGAGACTCTCGTTTAAGTCCCCTTTTGGCTTTTCCCCAGTCCCGGTTTATCTGCAGTGCATTATGGGGGCCATTTGGCGCGGAGCGTGGCGCGAGGAGCCGGGAGCGGTGCTCTCACCCCTCTCCTTCCCTGGCCTCTCTCTGCCACCGAGTCTGCTCTCTGGAGGATGACCAGGGTGGGTTTCAGTATCAGAGCCAGGCCTGGGCTGCTGTGCTAACCGTGTGTGTGTGTTTGTGTGTGTGTGTGTGTGAGTGTGTGAGAGTGTGTGTATGTGTGTGTCTTTGTGTGAGTGTGTGTTTGTGTAAGTGTGAGTGTATGTGTGTGTGTTTTTTTTTCTGGAATGGAAGCATACAGGAATTCATATTCATGTTTGATGCAGTTCCCTCTCTTTGCACTTCACATTGCCCCATCGTGTTTATCCCTCTCTCTCTATCTCACTCTTTCTCTCGCCATCCCTCTCTCTCTCTCCCTCACTGCCTCTCGCTCTCTCTCTTCCTCGCTCTCTCACTCTCTCTCTCTCCCTCACTGCCTCTCGCTCTCTCTCTTCCTCTCTCTCTCTCTTCCTCTCTCTATCTCTCTCTCTCTCGCTCTCTCACACTGCGGCGTTTCCCTGTCACTTCTCATCTCTACTGTGGCTACGGAGACACACCCTCCAGTGACTTTGGCCACAAGCACAGTCGTTTGTTATTTGCTATTTATTTATTCAGCTTTTTCAGGGCGAAGGAAACTCAGCGTGAGCCTCACATGTTCTGCTGATGCCTCTCTTATCATCCAGCCGGAATGCACAATCCCATCCCAGGCTCTGCTGCGCCTGATGTCAGCGATATGCCCAACACAGTGTGTACCTCTATCCCTGTCTTCAGCCCAACACAGTGTGTACCTCTTTCCCTGTTTTCAGCCAAACACAGTGTGTACCTCTATCCCTGTTTTCAGCCAAACACAGTGTGTACCTCTATCCCTGTTTTCAGCCAAACACAGTGTGTACCTCTATCCCTGTCTTCAGCCCAACACAGTGTGTACCTCTTTCCCTGTTTTCAGCCCAACACAGTGCGTACCTCTATCCCTGTTTTCAGCCCAACACAGTGTGTACCTCTATCCCTGTCTTCAGCCCAACACAGTGTGTACCTCTTTCCCTGTTTTTAGCCCAACACCGTGTGTACCTCTATCTCTGTTTCCAGCCCAACATAGTGCATACCTCTATCCCTGTTTCCAGCCAAACAGTGTGTGTACCACTATCCCTGTTTTCAGCCAAACACAGTGTGTACCTCTATCCCTGTCTTCAGCCCAACACAGTGTGTACCTCTTTCCCTGTTTTCAGCCCAACACAGTGTGTACCTCGATCCCTGTTTTCAGCCCAACACAGTGCGCACCTCTATCTCTGTTTCCAGCCCAACAAAGTGCATACCTCTATCCCTGTCTTCAGCCAAACACAGTGTGTACCTCTATCCCTGTCTTCAGCCAAACACAGTGTGTACCTGTATCCCTGTTTTCAGCCAAACACAGTGTGTACCTCGATCCCTGTCTTCAGCCCAACACAGTGTGTACCTCTATCCCTGTCTTCAGCCAAACACAGTGTGTACCTCGATCCCTGTCTTCAGCCAAACACAGTGTGTACCTCTATCCCTGTTTTCAGCCAAACACAGTGTGTACCTCAATCCCTGTCTTCAGCCAAACACAGTGTGTACCTCTATCCCTGTCTTCAGCCCAACACAGTGTGTACCTCTTTCCCTGTTTTCAGCCCCCCAACACCGTGTGTACCTCTATCTCTGTTTCCAGCCCAACATAGTGCATACCTCTACCCCTGTTTCCAGCCAAACAGTGTGTGTACCTCTATCCCTGTTTTCAGCCCAACACCGTGTGTACCTATATCCCTGCTTTCAGCCCAACACCGTGTGTACCTCTATCCCTGTTTTCAGCCCAACACCGTGTGCACTGCACCTACAAAACAGTGTTTCCAATCCAACAGAGGTGCAACTCAGCCAGTAACTGAGAAATGTCACCCCGTGTGCTGAGCCCAGTAAATAAATTGCAGGCGAGGCAGATGTGACAGTAATTATGGATAGCACTCGTGCTGCACCTCCGTGACTTTGTGAAATGGCTGATTGTTGTAGACGTGCGCGCTGAGAGACTGAGAGAACCGGTGAGCGGCTCACAGCTTCAGGAAGTTTCAACCAATGTCGTCTGAGGTGACATCAGCTCGGAACTCAGATGGAGAGACATGGCGGAATAGGCGACAGTTGGGAGGGGGCGGGGCTTCCTTTACAATACAAGGCCAACTGTCAACGGTCGACTGACCACAGATTTACAGTGAAAGCAGCCAAAAACAATGGCGTGCCAACACCGCGTGAGGACTTTCCACCGCTGTTTCCATTTCATTGATTTTATTTCATTTATTTATTTACACTGCCTCGCTTAGTCAGATATTTTACCTGTGCGCTTATGTGAAGCTCAGCGTATACAGAGGTGATTTTTTTACCGCTGACTGACAGACAGCTGTAGCGCTAAAACATAAGCAGGGCAGTCTCCCAGCAGTCAATACTGTAAGTCTCCACCGTGTCCGTTTGACCTCTGCTGCCAGCTCTCTCCTCAGGCTCAGCCAGGGGTCAGACCTGCAACAAGCCTCTCTTTTTCAGGGGCCAGGACCGACACAAACCCCGGAGCACAGTTTGACTCTGAGTTTGTGAAAGCTTTTTTTCCTTACATTCCCATCTCTCTCTTTCTGCTGCAGAACTCAGATGGCACACACACAACACTGCTAAAAAGTCTGTGCTAACGGTTGGTTTAGTCTTATTAAACTTCTCTCTCTCTTTCTCTCTCTCTCTCTCTCTCTCTCTCTCTCTCTCTCTCTCTCTCTCTCTCACACACACCACACACACACCTTCTTCCTCAGCTATAAAATATTAGCTTGTTTTAAGTGAATTTATTTTCACTTGTTAAGTCTGCTTGAAATGATCTCACGCTGTTGGCAAATCTTGAAATTACTTTACCGGGAATATTGTTTTTGTCTTATTTAGCAAAAATGTAACAGAAAAGTGAATTTTGAATTTATTTAGTCGGACCCGCAAAAAAGACCTGTACAAATAATTTGAAAACAATACAAAAGCGGGAATCTGCAATGTGTTGCAACATTAGCCTGAGTGGGTTTTCCAAATTGTGCAGAAAAAAAGTGCAAAGGAATAAAAAAGAATAAAAAGCGTGGGGTATTCTGTGTGGGTCAGTTCTCTCTAAAGGCTATTTGCTGTGTGGCGTTTTTGCATCATTAATCTTTGGATGGTCTGAACTTTAACTGAATTGCGCTCAGCAGAAAGCGTGTAGCATAGCTCTGCAGACGCACATCTCACACACACACACACACACACACACACACACACACACATACACACACACATTCCCTATTCTGTATAACTTCCACAGTAAATGTCTGTCCTTAACCCCTGTGTAGTCTTAACATTCCGTATACTCCCCTTGTCCTAAGGGTAAAGAATGACCCTCCTTCACTAAATAAAGCATCTTAATTTAATCTTAAACCCTAAATCTATTGTGCATGAGGAAACAACCTGTCACCCATCACAAACTTTGTCATCAAATTTCAAGTTTAAAACATATAATTTAGGGGGATTTCTCTGCTGTTAAACATGGTGGCATTTTTGACCCGAAAGACAACATAAGGGTTAATCCTCAGATAGATGAGCCTAAATCGCCATCCACATCGGCCGCATCCACAGGGAATAATGATGGGATTGCACCTCAGAGGTGACCACAACTATTTTCTTCTTTTTTTAAAGACTTTTATCGCAATAATTTGCTATAATTCAACTGCGTACATCTGAAATCATACATTTCAATGTCATTAGATATATATTTCAGTATATATTACATAACTATTTGCATACTCTACACCTGAGTCATGTAGTTATTTGTATGGAAGCTATGGGTTGTTGATCCATGTTCTCTGTGATGGAGGAACATTAAACCATTTTTTCCCCCACTGTGTGCACTACTGCTTAGTGCCCTGGTCCAGTACTGATAAGCCACTCTAGCCATGTATTATACGCTTTTATCTTGCTTGTAATTATTTATTTATCTATCCGTTTTTCCAGGACACATAATATGGCTGCTGGATCTCCATTTTGTGAGTCCCGGCTGCAGAAAGAGCAGAGAGAAATATACCTCTGAAAGACGAGAAGAAACGCTCTCTATCTCCAGAAACCATTAGGAGCTCCCCCACACCTCCGAGGTCAGTAAACTAATAGTTATTCATCGGCGTGACAGAAAATCTTTCCAGCATCGCCAATGGGATTGGAGAGGTTATGTTTAAGGTTACAGAATTCAGCTAAAGATCATCAGTTGCGGCGATGCCTCTCGGTGCGCTGAACACAACGAGGAGTTGGGCCATCCGTTCTCTTCACACGCACATAAAAAGCAACGCTTCACAAGTTATTTCGAACACCGTGTCTCCTTCTCAACTACCCGTTCACCTGCCCGGGTCGGTTACTCTCTGAGATAAATCTGCATTCCACGAGAGGACCCGGAAACCTTTCTGTTTGCGTCGCGGAAGCTCTGTTTACGCGCGGCGCCGAAGATAGCGCGCTACGTTGCGGTGGCGATTATCAGGATTTCCACGGTGGATTTCCTCGGTGGGGATGCCGACACAATTTCAGCTTATTCAAGGCCCCAAAATAAGCCTGTGTCCCTTATTTTTAAATGAAAATGTAAATGTTGCGTACGTTTCCAGATGGAGGAAAGGTTGGAGGCAGGTAACAGAGGGGGGTAGGGTAGGAGACACCACATCACCCCGCTGCTTGTGTTTGCCTAAGTGCAGCTTGGAAATAAATGTTTTTTATGTTTTAGTGTTGCCACTGCTGATCTCCCTGGAGGAAAAAATAAATAAAAATAAATAAATATGTAAGCAGATAGATGAATCAGTACACAGTATAAGTACACAATAAACAGAACCACGATGTGAACTCCTAATCCACAGAACTGGAATAATGTTTCACAGTGGTCTGTGGATGAAAAGGGAAGGAGGGAGGGAGAGAGGGATAGATATAAAGAGGCAGAAAGTGTGTATGTGAGAGACAGAGAGAGTGAGGGAGAGGGAAAGAAAGCAAAATAACGTGTGAGACAGATAAAGATAGGGAGATAGAAAGTGTGGGTTTGTGAGAGAGAGATGATGAGGGAAAGAAAGCAAAATAATGTGTGTGAGAGATAGAGATAAAGAAAGGGAGATATAAAGTGTGGGTTTGTGTGTGTGAGAGAGAGAGATGATGAAGGACAGAGGTAGAGACAGAGAGAGAGATTATGAGGGACAGAGACAGAGGTGGAGACAGAGAGAGAGAGAGATGATGAGGGACAGAGACAGAGGTAGAGACAGAGAGAGATGATGAGGGACAGAGACAGAGGTCGAGACAGAGAGAGAGAGATGATGAGGGACAGAGACAGAGGTCGAGACAGAGAGAGAGAGATGATGAGGGACAGAGACAGAGGTAGAGACAGAGAGATAGATGATGAGGGACAGAGACAGAGGTAGAGACAGAGAGAGAGAGATGATGAGGGACAGAGACAGAGGTAGAGACAGAGAGAGAGTGTATCTGAGGCAGATGCGAGTGGACCAGCGCACCAGTAGCAGGTGATGTTGCAGTACAGCAGGTCTGCAGTAATCTCAGACGCACAGCTCACTGCAGTATCTCACTCTGTGGGGGTAATCTCAGGCAGCATCTCACTCTGTGGTGGCAATCTCAGAATCTCACTCTGTGGTGGTAATCTCAGACAGCATCTCGCTTTGTGGCGGTAATCTCAGAATCTCACTCTGTGGTGGTAATCTCAGACAGCATCTCGCTCTGTGGTGGTAATCTCAGCCAGCATCTCACTCTGTGGTGGTAATCTCAGCCAGCCTATCGCTCTGTGGGGGTAATCTCAGACACCATATCGCTCTGTGGGGGTAATCTCAGACAGCATATCGCTCTGTGGGGGTAATCTCAGGCAGCATATCGCTCTGTGGGGGTAATCTCAGGCAGCATATCGCTCTGTGGGGGTAATCTCAGGCAGCATATCGCTCTGTGGGGGTAATCTCAGAATCTCGCTCTGTGGTGGTAATCTCAGAATCTCGCTCTGTGGTGGAAATCTCAGCCAGCATCTCGCTCTGTGGTGGTAATCTCAGGCAGCATCTCACTCTGTGGTGGTAATCTCAGACAGCATCTCACTCTGTGGCGGTAATCTCAGGCAGCATCTCGCTCTGTGGGGGTAATCTCAGAATCTCGCTCTGTGGTGGTAATCTCAGCCAGCATCTCGCTCTGTGGTGGTAATCTCAGGCAGCATCTCACTCTGTGGTGGTAATCTCAGACAGCATCTCACTCTGTGGCGGTAATCTCAGGCAGCATCTCGCTCTGTGGGGGTAATCTCAGAATCTCGCTCTGTGGTGGTAATCTCAGCCAGCATCTCACTCTGTGGTGGTAATCTCAGGCAGCATCTCGCTCTGTGGGGGTAATCTCAGAATCTCACTCTGTGGGGGTAATCTCAGACAGCATCTCACTCTGTGGGGGTAATCTCAGACAGCATCTCACTCTGTGGGGGTAATCTCAGACAGCATCTCACTCTGTGGTGGTAATCTCAGAGTCTCGCTCTGTGGCGGTAATCTCAGACGCGTGGCTCGCTGCAGCGCCTGGCTCTGCACTCCCTGCAGGGCCCCAGTGTGACGGACGGGCCCCAGTCCCAGGATGCCGCGGGGCGCTCAGCTGTGTGTGTCAGCTGACGTGGGCTCAGCTCCGCACGGGAGGAGAGAGGGAGGAAGGCGCTCGCTGCCCTGACTGTGAATGGAGAAGGACAGGGGGAGCCCAGAGATTTCTGTTTCATTCTGTGTGTGTGTGTGTGTGTGTGTGTGTGTGTGTGTGTGTGTGTGTGTGTGTGTGGATGTGTGTTTATGTGTTTGTGCATGTGTGTGTGTGTGTGGGCGCGTGCGCATACGTGTGTTTCTGTGAGACCATATGTTTGTGTGTGAAAGCATACACTCATTTGTAAATGATTGAGAAATGTAATGTGTGAGTGGGAGCTGATAGGAATGAGAATTTTCACAGAAATAATAATAAATGACATATGAGATGTGAAGTGAACAGTGCATAAAAGTGTGATTGCATCCTTCACATGTCTATCTTTGAACTCAAAGACAGCTTTTTGTTCCCCAACAGAAAAGTCGAGTGAATCGACTGAAGGCTGATATACCACTAAGCGTATTACAAAACACCCAAAAAAACGGGGGAGTGCGGAACCAGGTGCAATATCTGGCTGCGATGGAAGACCATCCATCACCGGGACGTTAATTTGAGCAGTTTACGGCTCCAGATGTTGGGCGTCTGGAGAGACGCCGGGGGTCGGGGAGGTCCAGGTAGTGTGGAGATCCGGCTCTCATTACTGCTGAGCGGGAACAGCGGACAGCACGGAGAGGCATTACGGGCCTTCACGCTTGATCCGGGGGGGTCCTTAACACTGCGCCCGGCTAACATCCTCGATCCGGGGGGGTCCTTAACACTGCGCTCGACTAACATACTCGGGTGAAGACCTGGGCTCTGTTGAGGGCAGCCTGCAGCGTAGTGGTTAAGGTAAATGACTGGGACCCGCAAGGTCGGTGGTTCGATCCCTGGTGTAGCCACAATAAGATCTGCACCGCCCTTGGGCCCTTGAGCAAGGCCCTTAACCCTGCATTGCTCCAGGGGAGGATTGTCTCCTGCTTAGTCTAATCAACTGTACGTCGCTCTAGATAAGAGCGTCTGCCAAATACCAGTGATGTAAGGTAAGGTAATGGATGACCTGAACAGCTGAAACAGGCTCATCTGTAGGAGATTCGCCGTGCGCTTTTGACGTCACGTTTGCGGCTCTCGTTTTGCGGGTTCACGGGCATGCGGCTTCACACGCTGTGTTTACCCCACTGGACATTAACAGAAAAGATTTAGGACTCATCCAGAGAAATGAGGCGCGCCTTTGCTTTCCATTGTGCTGGTAGCAAACCCTGCCAGCGCCGTTGCTGACCGCGGCCGGTTCAGCAGCCAATTGGAACCGGACGTTGCCAGTAGCATCTCCCATAAAGGCTGGGTTGCAGCAGAGACGCTTTTATTCGAGTATTTAGTGGCACCGGCGTAGCGTTTTACGATATCTCTCGCGCCTTTTGGGGCTCCGGTCCTAACTCAGACACAACGAGATGCTGCGTGTTGAGACCTTCTGCGGTAAAATGATTCAGCGCCAGAAGTGGAACATCGTTGTCAAAACTGCTTTTTTAAGCTGGATAAAGATTAGTGTTCGTGCCTCATTATTCTCCATGCATTGAGACAGACATACATTAAGTTTTTTTAATGTATAAAAAAATAGAAAAAAGGGGATTGACCCTGCTGTTATCAGGGTTTAAGTAGCACCCTTAATTAAGTTACTTCCATTCATTTTATTTTAGCCCCTATCAGGCTTAGCGCTCCTTTGTAGCAAAATTACCCATAATCCAACGGTGCGGCCATTTAAAATTAATTGAACGTTTGCTAACTTTTGCTTCCATTAATTTATACGAGCCTTAGGGCTAATACTAGTATTACCTCTGGTTTCAGGCAGGGGGGTTGCCACCATGTTATCAGACACCAGCCACTGAGAGATCAGACACCTGCATATGAAGTTTAATCTCCTTGTACTTTTTAAATCGTCTCTCTCTGTATTTTTTGTCCGCCTCTTAACCGATTTTAATTTGTGCTGCACTGTGTCCTTGAGTCCCATTAAAGGCACATTCCTAAATGCATTTCAAAAAGGATTAAAAAAAAAAAGGTAAGGACTTAAAAATAGTTCACTGGGGGATGAAACAACAGAGGCTAATGAATTGAAACTGAAGGGCTGAGCAGAGATGACATACTGTAGGTGTGAGAGCCGTGATATCATGCTAGATCAGCACCCAGGAGGAGCAGCAGTACCATTAACTTTCAGCCTCTCATTCACACAAGGTACACACACACACACAGGCAAGCATCTGCACAGACACACACACATACACAGACTCTCACACACGCACACACACACACACACACACACAGGCAAGCATCTGCACAGACACACACACATGCACAGGCAGGTATAAACACAGGCACACACACAGTACATACACAGACTCAGACACACACACACACACACACACAGGCATGCACACACACACACAGGCATACACACACACACACACACACACACACACAGGCAGGTATAAACACACACAGGCACACACACACACACACACACACACAGGCAGGCACGCACACACACACACAGGCATGCGCACACACTCACACACACATAGGCATGCACGCACACACACACACACACACACACACACAGGCTGGGATAAACACACACAGGCGCACACACACTCACACACGCAGCGCATCAGGAAGATAAACCGGAGCCAGCCCCCTCTTGGCGGCGAGGAAGAGGAGTGGGAGTGGAGGATGAAGAACAACGTGCCGGCGGCGCGGTGGCGTCGCGTCTCGCCGAGCTTCTCCGAGAAGCGGAACTTCCGCGGGAATACCGAGCGTTCGCTCCGGAGCGCCGCGGCACGGTCACGTTACGAACACTACGCGGCGCGTCTATAAATAGGCTGTTCAGTGAGCGGCACGGTCAAACGCAGAGAAGCCTCACTCTGAGATCGCCGTGGAGACGGCAGGGCCGCGTTGACATTGCGTTAGGGGTTCGGTGGGACTGTCACAGTCATCGGCGCATCTCCGTTTCCGCTGCGACGGCAGAAGCTCTTCACGTCCGACAATGCTCTCCGGGATTGTCGAGGACACCACGGCGTTCAAGCCCTTACGCTGTTTTACATATACACGCCGGTTTTATGTACAGTGTTACAGAGTTTTGTTTTGTTGTTCTGTTCTGGGAGGTTAAGTACCTCAGTTCCCAGTTGGGAATTGACTCTGCCACTGACTGACCTCAATCCCCAGTTTGCTCACCCGTAAGCTAACGTGCTAACGGTGTCGTTTACTTAAGCCGGCTCTTTGTTTCCAAAGGGCCTTTAAATGCGACTGTTTGATTTTAAATTCCCTTTTGACCTCAAACCCCGCTTCGCCTACCCATCAGCTAACGTGCTAACAGTGTCCTTCACTTAAGCCGGTGCTTTGTTATTCGAAAAGGGACTTTAAATGCAACTGTTAGATTTTAAATTCCCTTCTGACCTCAAGCCCCAGTTCGCTCACCCATCAGCTAACGTGCTAGCACTGTCATTCACTTAAGCCAGTGCTTTGTCTCAAAAGTGACTCATAAATGCGACTGATGGATTTTGAATTCCCTTCTGACCTCAAACCCCGGTTCGCTCACCCACCGGCTAACGTGCTAACAATGTTGTTCACTTAAGCCGGCCGCTTTGTCTCGAAGACGGACTTTAAAGGCGACAGTCGAATTTTAAATTCCTGCGCTGGAACCGAGACGATCAGCCGGCAGACGCGGTTCAGAGCGGCGCCTCCGTATCGCCCCGGGGCTTCTGCCGCCTGAAGGGAACGGACGGGACGGTGTCCCGGTGCCAGTGGATTAGCACAATCCCCCGGGCGCCTGCCCTCCCGATTCCAACCCCGGAGCATTCTGGGCCGAGGAGATAAAGAGCTGGCTCTCGCGGTCCGGAGCGGGCTGGCCGCACGGCACATCTGCGCGTGCGATTCGGTCCCCCCCCCCACCCCCCACCCCCCCGCTGACCAAAAAAAAAGTAATAATTAAAAAACAGATTGCAGGCATACGACATGCGGCAATTACACGGTTATGAATGGCTTGTGTGTGTGTGTCGCGTGCTCCCCCCATTCATCACGCCTAATGCTCCCCTGATGCTCCGGAGGAGAGGGCACATGCCTCGAACGCTCGTTCCCCTGGCAGAACAGGACGCGGCCAGGAGCGGCAGGGGTTTCCTCTGCTGTGTAATTCCATTATTCCAAGTCAGGTTTCCCATTGAATTTTATCGGCGGGAGGGGGGGGGGGGGGGGTTAAGGGGCAGGGAATGTGGATTTCCCATTCCCAAATTGCCAGGCGCTCAATCTCCGTCTATGCGGATTGGTATTGAAAGGTGAAGAAGAAGCTTGTTTGGTTTTGTTTTTTTTTCTTCCTTTTCGTTTTTTGAGCAGGACTCTTCACAGTTGTGCGACGTAACAGAGACAATCTCACGCCGTAGAAATGGGTTACCTGCCTGATAGACACTTAAAGCACTCCACGCCATCTGCCTCACACAGTCCTTCACCACGGTCCTCTCGCTAAAGAGGCTAGCTCGCTCTGAGCTTCCTGCATTTCCTGTACCAGATCGATATCACCGCGGTCAGACACGCAGGCATCCCAGACCCACCCATTCAAAGCAATAAAAGTTTGCAAAATTGCTTTCTCACACATTTTAGTTTTCTCATATCTCCAAATTGTCTTCCATCTGGACGAACATCAACATGCAATTTTAGCCGTTTAGCTGTGCAGCAAAGCAAATGTAACAGCAAATGTTTTTCGTTTTAGGCACGGTAAATTAATTATTGATTTCTCCACAATGCATGCATGTTAGTAATTGTATGTTGATACTGTAAGGGAGGCTTGCTTTATGCGAATATGGATCTTTCTTCTCGGTAACCTCCGTCTGCAATGTGTGCAACCCTGGAAGAGCTATTTGTAAAAGTCTGAATTTGGGGGTGGGGGCAGGGCTTGGAAGAGTTATTTGCAGGAGCATTATTTACCTCGAAAAAACCCCCCAAAAACAAACTCTTGTATTCGCAGAGGGGATATATAACTATGTGGATATCCCATCTCTTTGCCCCAATTGCATATATTTTAGAAAAAAAAACAAACAACAACTCACTTTCGTTCACATATATTCATGTATATCTGTATTCATGTATATGTTGACACAGTTATGTTAAAATAACTCGAGATAGGATGGAGTACTTCAGCGCAAGAGACAGGCGCTTCCCTCAAAGCTGCGGTTTGGGGTCACCCAGGCAACAGACCGAATTTACCGCACACGCTCCCCGCAGCCCGGTTTTGCCGAGAGAGAAGGGATCTGGCAGCGCTGGCGTGAGTTATGGCAGCCCGTGCCCTCCACATGCCGTAAAAACGCTCAGCCGCCCGTTCATCAGCCACGCTAAAACGCACCTGACAGCCCCGCGGAGTGCCGGCATGTTCCGCGCGCGGCCAAAAGGACCTGCCTGTCAATTTTTAGTGGCCGCGCGCTAATCAGTTAAAACCCCACTTTAATTGGGGCCGGTCACCCGCGCGTCGTATTTACCGTTATTTATTTTCAGAGGGATTAAGCATCAGCCGGATGAGCCGCTGTAGAGGATCACACACAAAATGGGGGATCACTGACCCCTGCTGTCTGCTCTCGTAATGGATGGCAACATCAGTCACGCTTTCAGGAAGAGAGAGGGGGGGACATTTACATTTACATTACCAAACCCCCCCCCTCAACTCCAGACACACGCAGAGTCACTTCAGCTCATCTTCAAACTGCACACTGAACTCACTCCCAGCGAGTGATGTTCAACCTTTTTATCAGCACGGAATGCGATACTTTGACGAGAAAGGAGTTCTGATTAAGTTGTTTACAGACCCAGGAAAAAAAAAAAGAGAAAGAAAGAGAAAGAAAAGTGATGTTGAAGAAAGAGAGGCTGTTCTTGGCAAGCAAGACCTGCGATCTACCGACAAAACACTTCCTTCCTATTTTCCCTCACAGTCTCAGAAGTCACAGGATGAACGGATGAGTTAGACATCACGACACGGTGTGATATCAAACATCACGTCTGTGTATGTGTGTGTGTGTGTGTGTGTGTGTGTGTGTGTGTGTGTGGCAGTCAGGTTCAGAGTCTCTCTCTCTCTCTCTCTCCTCTCTCTCTCTCTAACTCTCCGCAGTTTGTTCAATTCTCAGCCCCCGGAACTCACTGATCAGATAAATCGGTCGAATGGTGAAGCCGCAGACCACATAAACCTGTGCTTACCTTGACCGAATCCCTCTCTGGCCGGACGGCGCTGAAAACCGGTTTAATCCAAACAGCCGGTGACTGGAGCGGTCGAACTATCCTGCGAGCGAGGCTCACGGTCGCTAACAGAGACAGACTCTCCTCTCTCTGCTCTCTCCCCCTCTCTGGTTGCTGTACCACTCGCTCTCTCCTTGTCTCTCTCTCTCGCTCTCGCTCTCTCCCTCTGTCTCTCTCTCTCACTCTACCCGTTCTCCCTCTCTCTCTCTCTGTGTTTCACACACTCTCTCCGTCCTCTTGCTCTACCTCTCACTCTCTACCCGTCCCCTCTCTTTTTTTCCCCTCACTCTCTCCCTGTGTTCTCTCTCTCTCTCTCTCTCTCTCTGCCTGTCTCTGTCTGTTTCCATCCACTCTCTCCCTCCCTCTCTCTCTCTCACACTCTTTACCCTCCTGTTCACCCACTCTCACTCACTGTCTTTCTCCCCTGTCTCTGTCTCTCTCTCTCTCTCTCTCTGTGTCTCTCTCCCTCCCTCGTTCTCTCTCTCTCTCTCTCTCTCTCTCTCCCTCTCTCCTGTTTTCCTCTCGTCCCTGCGCCGGGCAGTGGAGCTTCAGTGAGAGTGTGCCACCGGAGGGGGAGTTTCTCTCCTCCCGCAGGTCTGTAGTCTGAGCGGAGCCTAGCCTAGCCTAGCCTAGCGTAGCGTAGCGGAGAGGAGAGAGAGGGCTGGCTGGCTGCCTCACTCGCCCGCATGTGCTCTACCCTCTCGGGGACCTGTGACTGGTGAGACAGCTCGCGCTGCAGCCCGGAGCGCCGGGAGCTTCATCGGACTGATTAACGGAGTGTCCCCCCCCCCCAGACCCGCTCCACCCCCGCAGAGAAACGGGTGATGGGCCTTGGCTTTTTGGTCTCCGGGGGGTTCTTTAATTCACAGAGACAGGGCCACTGGGGAATCATGTCCCTTCTAGACTAATGCATTCACAGATGTGCGTGTGTGTGTTTGTGTGTGTGTGTGCGTGTGTGTGTGTGTGTGTGTGTGTGCGAGAGAGAGAGAGAGAGAGAGAGAGAGAGAGAGAAGCCGCAGTGTGGAAATTTAGAGGGGAAAACAGGGATGGATGACTATGAAGACTGTCCCTTGGCAAGAGGTGAACACAAGCTTTTTATATACACACGATACCTAAATTAACGGACATGTGCACACCCACACACATATATGTATTTTCCCAGGTACAGTTTTTTCTCTAAAATCTCTCATTATGTGGTGACCCATTTTCCATGTTTTTTTACATTTCTCCAGGTTATGAATGTTCACGGTTATTCTTTCCTTTTTTTCCCAGAATGCAGTGCTGTGTGCCTCCTGCTGAAAGCCAAGGCATCTGCAGCATGGTTCTTCACACCTGTGTCACCTGACTTTTAAAAACGTATTCATCCGAGTGTGTGTGTGTGTGTGTGTGTGTGTGAAAGAGAGAGAGAGAGCGTGCATGCGCGTGTATGAGACACATCGATCATTAGAAAGGTTACTTCATACTTACTATCGTTCCACATTCGTCATGTATGTGATCTGCCTTCAGATTTCTCCTGTTTTTATTTTATTTTTCAGTTACGCATCGTTCTTAAATGTTCAAAGATCCTTTCACATGACGGTATACTGCAAATACGCAAACTTTTTGAGAGATATGCTGATATTTTGCCGCAATGTGCTTTGTACATTTCTCTTATATTGTTAAGTTTTGCTATATTTTCTTTCATTGATGCTATTTTATTTCAATATATTGTAATTTTTTTACTTTCAGAAAGGAAAGAAGATGGTAACCGTACTGTTTTTCATGTGGGTTGAGTGTATACACTGTAGAAGTGACTAATACACCAAAAGATTTATATATAAATAAACACATGTTCATTATCTTGTAACAGCTCAGAATATATGGACAAATGAATGAGATGAGATGAGTGTTGGTGCCAGAGAGGGTGGTTTGAGTGTCTCAGAAACTGCTGATCTCTTGTCATTTTCACACACAACAGTCTCTAGAGTTTGCTGAGAATTATGTGGAAAAAAATAAAAAATAAACATCCAGTGAGCAGCAGTTCTGTGTGCAAAACTGTGTTGTGAATGAGAGAGGTCAGAGGAGAAGGGCCAGACTGGTCAAAGCTGACAGGAAGGTGACAGTAACACACATAGCCATGTGTTACAACAGTGGTATGCAGAAGAGCATCTCTGAACACACAATGCATCAAACCTCTAAGTGGAAAAAAAGCCTAAAGTGCTCAGTGAGTGTGTATTCCAATATGCACTGGTGATATACGTTGTTATTTACTTAAAAACCTGCATGGTTTAAGTAAATTACAGTATATTCAGCCTGGGTGAGGTCAGTGCACTAACCTGGAGGTTGAGTTTCCTTTTAGGGAGCCGGAAGTCCATGTTGAGGGCGGGTGTGCAATCCTGAGGCCGACCAGCAGGGGGCAGGATGATGGGAAAAGAGCAGAGATGAAGGAGAGGAAGAGCTGGCCTGGCTGTGGGTGATAATGGCCGGCAGCAGGGGTGGGACTGCTTTACCGTTTCATAATTCAACCTGTGCAAAACTGCTGAGTGCCAGGCTGTGCAGCTAGATTCATCTCTAGCATTATAGATTTGAAGTAAAATAAAAGTAAATAGATAAAAATGTTGGGTATGAAGTGGCTCCAAACTGCCTCACAGTGTCCTGTTCTAGTAAGACTATACCATATGCACACCTTGTCCGAGAACCACTATACTGTAAAGGTTCCAGGCCATTTATAGTATATATTATTATATTATTGATATATTTCTTATGTTTCTTTGTGTACGTAGTAGCCAGATATTCATCTCAGTAGTTAGACCAGATTAAAAAATAAGTCAATTCCCCACACTTTTCTGAATTTGATAATAAGTTCAGTAAACTATGAGAGGCATCTATGTGTGGTGAACAAAAGACAAATGAAGAAATGACTAAAGTGATCCAAAGACAGCACTTTTACAGAACAAAACATGCCTTCCAGGAGTTAATGATATGAACCATGAAAGAAAATCACTCACCAATAAGAAAGCAAGCATACTAAATCCTAAGCACTAACATACTTTGTTGCTTAGAATTTGCACCAGAATGTGCCTGTGTGCTCACACTACACAGGACATAGCAGAGGGAGAGCAGGGTGGTGTAATGGTTAGCCGACTCAGCCTACAGAGGTTTGATTCCCAGGCGGGACATTACCATCGTGCCCTTGAGCAAGATATATAACCTGAGGCTCCGTGTGTCAGAATATGATTATGCTGTCTACAATATGCTAAGAGGTACAATAAAGTCATCGTCAATAACGCAGTGTCTAGGATTTAAAGGAGTAGTCGGTCGCAAATGTATCTGGATATTTGAAACCCTCACACTCTCAGAATGAAATGTCATGAAAAAGTGGAGAAAAGGTACAAACACGAGTCACTGTTATGCATTCATTACCAGCCCCCAATACATAATTCATTTGGACCTTCTTGCTCCAAAACTGTAGTAATTAGTGCCCAAATGGAACGGTATTGTAGCTTTAGGGTAGATTTAAAAAATGCTTTAATTAAGCAACGTAAATGTACCTCCACTGCACTTTTATTTGTGAGAGTGTCCACACCAATGAAATCCAGAGTTTTCACAAGGCCAGTCTGACAGCAAATTAATATTTTACTGTAGTCGTGATATTATCAATAAGTTACAGTGTCCGCTTTTTAAATACTCTTTCAGAAATGGACGATTGGAATCACGTCTGTGATTCTTACGGCCGTGAGGACTGCGGTTTCGTGGGTCAGGGATATGTCATTTGGGAAAATGAATTGAGAAGTCCATATTCAAAATCAGTTGGCAGAGAGAAGATCAAAGTCCCTTTACAAGCTCTGAAGTAACATGATTGAAAAAGCATACGATAAACCCTGGACAATCTCTGTGAGCTGAGGTTTGCATTTCATGGCAAATGTTTCGACAAGAAGGCTTCCCCCAGCAGTTTATATTGCTATTTATATATTGTGTTTTGATTGTCTTTAGATGCTGGGGATATGAATACGCAGTTTTTGGGGGGTTTTTTTGTTATCAAAGAGATTAACAAGAATAAAAACAAATTATCTCTACCTCACTAAGCACAAAAAATTAAGATCAACTTGTAGAAGACAATCTTGCCATGTGAGCAAAATAATTACTTCCATTTATTTATTTATTTATTTATTAATATACACAGACACGCACACACACACAAGCCTTCTGCAAACGTGAACGAGTTAGCCCATTCTTCACTGACCTCTCTCATTAAAAAGAGAACTAGTGCTCACTGGATGTTTTTTTGGTGGTTTTTTTGGTCAACTATAGTGTAGTTTATGCCAATCCCAGGGGGGCAGCTGTTTCTGAGAAGCTGGAACCACCACAAATGGCAGCAACAACCACACCAAGGCAATGGCACTTAGATCACACGTCTTGCCTGTTGTAATGTCGGGTCAGATGACAAACCTCTGAATGCCTGCATGTGTTATATATTGAGTTGCAGCCACGTGGTTTGGTAATTTTTTGCGTGTACCTAATAAAGTGGCCACCAGGAGTAGATCAAAGGTGGCTGTTATACTGGTTCGCACTTCTCTGTAGTTTCTGCCGAGTACATGCACCTGCTAAATGTATCATTTTAAACCTTAACCCCTCCTGCATGTTTTAACACATTTTAAATTGAGTCGGCACACCGGAGCTATATTTGAAGGGAAAACAGACTTCAGTCTTGGGAAAATCATATGTTACCAATATTGGGAGGACCTGTTAATTAAAAGTATGCTACCCCCTCCCCCCCTCACCCCCTCACATTCCCCTTTTGAATAGAGAATGCAAAATTAAGTTATTGGTATTGCTTTGCTTCAAATTCATGCCGTCAAACCAGCATAACGCATCATAAGCGACACGCCTGCCTGCTGAACACAGCGTTTGGCTAATGTCACAACAGTGTCATAAGGCATGCATTGATTGTTGCGATGCAGTTTTGACCACAAAAGGCATTATGATGGCTGTTAACCATTCTCACCAGCTGCCGTGACCGGTTATAAGACAAGTTACAATATTGCTTATGACAGCCTTATGTAGGCCTTAAAATGCATGCATAGTTCAAGTGAGGTGGGAGCGCATCGGCGGAAGTCTGACATAACACTGACATGAAGCTGTCATACTTTCCGTAAACGTTATGACGATAACGTCTGCCATTGCATTTACAGACATACGTGATGACAGCCTTATGTCATTTCACATAAAATTACATCACTGATTATGCCATTCCGTGACAGCTGTTATGTCATGTGCATGACAGAGTTATGTCAGCTTTACGGTGACGGATTAAAGCGTTAGCATAATAAGGTCTTTCTCATCTACTCAGCTCCGAGTGTAGTGGGGAGCAGGAAGCATCTGGTCATAAAGACCGTGTTTTTTTTTTTTGGGGTTATTTTTTTTTTTTTGCGGTCAGGAATTGCAGCCCTGTCAGTGCTTACAGCCCCGATCCAGGGCAGGCAGTCTGACTGAGGATCTCACAGATGGAGACGTAGCAGCGGAGGATGCAGGCTTTATGAGTTTGTGCGCTATTTGTTTACTCTGGCGCAGCCTGCCGTCATGGCGGGCCGATAAATTTAGCGGGGGGTAGACACGCCTGGATTCGGCTCGACCGGCGGCACGGCCCATAGTCTGCCAGGGCCGACTGGAGATGCCCGCAGAAGCCCCGTGCATCGGGACGCTTTATGTCCGCGGACCTGCGTGTCGTTCCGCGGCACTTGCGAAACGCCAGCTCGTTAATACCCTCGGATTAATGCTTCGCCTCGCCGCGAATCCCGTCCTTAATGCCCACGTAGCTTCGGCAGATGAGTTTACTCATCGCGGTTGTTCCCAGAGCCGTCATCAACTGTTTCACAAATGGCGGTTCACTGTGGCCCGCGGTCCTCGCCCTGAGGCGGGCCGGCGTGTCCTCCAAATCCCGCGCAGGAGGACATAAAAGAAGTCTGAGTCCCATTAACTGGCACTCCAAGAAAAAATAAAATATATAAAACTGAGACGGCTCAGCCTGTTAACGGGATAAAGAGGGCTTTCTCCCCCGGAGGAGCTACTTTTTTACTCTAATTTATTTCCTTGCACGCGTTTGTCACAGGCAAGTTGTTGTATCCAAATAAATGTTCAATTATTATTTGTGTTTGTACTCTCAGGGCTTAAAGTATGTGCCATCGAGCCACCGCACATGGGAGCTAAGGGTCTGAACTATGACTACTAATAACAGTAATTCATGCTGGATAATGCCTTTCTGTTGGTCGTTTTATACTGCTCAATATATTTGAAACTGCTTGTCCTCTTGCCATTTTCACCAACGTGAAGAAAATACAATTCATAAATGCTGCATAAAAGTGTCTAGTGCCTAGACCGACCGTCACAGAACCAACAAAAACTGAATGTGTCGGGCACACTCTGGTATCTGTTAAGGCTCTATTCCAGTGTGTAGATGGGCCCCATGGTCTGGTATCTGTTAAGGCTCTGTTCCAGTGTGTGGATGGGCCCCATGGTCTGCTATCTGTTAAGGCTCTGTTCCAGTGTGTGGATGGGCCCCATGGTCTGGTATCTGTTAAGGCTCTGTTCCAGTGTGTGGATGGGCTAGGCTCTGTTCCAGTGTGTGGATGGGCCCCACGGTCTGGTATCTGTTAAGGCTCTGTTCCAGTGTGTGGATGGGCCCCATGGTCTGCTATCTGTTAAGGCTCTGTTCCAGTGTGTGGATGGGCCCCATGGTCTGCTATCTGTTAAGGCTCTGTTCCAGTGTGTGGATGGGCCCCATGGTCTGGTATCTGTTAAGGCTCTGTTCCAGTGTGTGGATGGGCTAGGCTCTGTTCCAGTGTGTGGATGGGCCCCATGGTCTGGTATCTGTTAAGGCTCTGTTCCAGTGTGTGGATGGGCTAGGCTCTGTTCCAGTGTGTGGATGGGCCCCACGGTCTGGTATCTGTTAAGGCTCTGTTCCAGTGTGTGGATGGGCCCCATGGTCTGCTATCTGTTAAGGCTCTGTTCCAGTGTGTGGATGGGCCCCACGGTCGGGTATCTGTTAATGCATTGTTCCAGTGTGTGGATGGGCCCCATGGTCTGATATAGAATTAAAACCAATGCTGCCAGTGGACACATACTGGTGTATTATTACCCGGGGAGCAAGGGATTCAGTTGGAGAGGATGATCATGTTTCATTACCAGCGCCCCCTGCAGGTCAGTCCAGCAGCCCGTGTACTGGTGCTCAAACTGTGCTTGAAGTTGTTTTCTCAAGCTGAGCTTGTGTACTGGCATGCTACAGAACAGCAGTGGCTTTTTAACGCTGTGTTCCGGATGCTTGTCTGGGCTTCCTGGAGCTTATAGCAGCCGCTGCAGCTATTCACAGCAGGCACTCAAAATTCGGAGAAGAAAGCAGAATAATATATATATATGTCTGACAGGCAGGGGTCAAGCCACCTATTATGTAAATCGCGTCGAGTTTCCGTGCACTGTAACACACACTGCTATTTCCCCGGGCCTTTCACCCTGGCTCGGATGTATGACACTTGTCACATTGTGTTTATTCCCCAGTTAGCATTGTCCTTTTACGCTTTCATGAAGCAATTATCACAGACTGCGAACTTTGACCCCTCACACAGGAAGTGATGTCGAGCCTTCCCTCCCGAGGAACCGGCGGCCATGCCCCGAGCATACGCCAAGTCCCATCAGTCTCCGGATATCACACATGATTAAATGAATAAATATAGATGCCCATAACGCCTTTCACGGACAGCCTTCCCAAGGAGATGTATAATTTGAAACCCAATCAAGCACTTTATCGGACATAAATCACGCTAATTGTGATTTCAGAACCACTTATCGGAGGAAAAGGCAGAAAACTTAATAACGTTAGGATGACTGGGCTGGTGGCCTGTGGTTGTGCATCGCATCGAGTCTCCAACTGGAGAGAAGGGAAACTTAGCACTAATGAAAGGTCACTGTGCATGCGTGTGTGTGTGTGTGTGTGTGTGTGTATCTGTGTGTGTCTACCTGTCTCTCTGTGTGTGTTCGTGTGTGTGTGCGTGTCTACCTGTGCGTGTGTGCGTGTGTGTGTGTGTGTGTGTGTGTTTGTGTGTGTGTATCTGTGTGTGTGTCTACCTGTCTCTCTGTGTGTGTTTTTGTGTGTGCGTGTCTACCTGTGCGTGTGTATCTGTATGTGTATACTTATGTGTGTCTACCTGTGTGTGTGTGTGCGCGTGTGTGTGTGTTTGTGTGTGTGTATCTGTGTGTGTCTACCTGTCTCTGTGTGTGTATGTTTTTGTGTGTGCGTGTCTACCTGTGTGTGTGTATCTGTGTGTGTATACTTATGTGTGTCTACCTGTGTGTGTGTGTGCGTATGTGTGTGTGTGTATGAACATGGCTCAGGCAGTAAGAGCAGTCGTCAGGCAGTCGGAGGGTTGCTGGTTCGATCCCCCACCCGGGCTGTGTCGAAGTGTCCCTGAGCAAGACACCTAACCCCCAAATGCTCCTGACGAGCTGGTCGGGGCCTTGCATGGCAGCCAATCAATGTGTGAGTGCGTGTATGAATGGGTGAATGGAGAAGCATCAATTGTACAGTGCTTTGGATAAAGGCGCTATATAAATGCCTGCCATTTACCATGTATGTGTGTGTGTGCGTGTGTGTACGTGTGTGTGTGTATGTTTATACTTGTCTACGTGTGTGTACCTGTATGTGTGCGTGTGTGTTTGTGCGTGTCTTTCTGTGTGTTCCACAACATTCTGAAGTGACTATTGTGGCCACATTAGGGATATTATATGTAGCAGTTTTACTTTCTAACCTGTACATTTTAAAATTGTGTAACAGCATGGCAGTTCTAGTGTTAAACACTGAACTGCTTGGAAAATATGACTGAACTTTTAAAGTGTCTTTTAAGGGAGTCCAGGCACTTCAGTTCCTGTGAGGGCTACCTTCACAAATCATTAAACAGGAGCTATGCTAATGGAGGCTGTGAAAATATATATATCTGCAGGGGTCCAATGGGATTCCTCAGTAGCGCACAGTGCCCTGAAGGACACCAATGGGATCCCTCATTACTGCACAGTGCCCTGGAGGACACCAATGGGATTCCTCAGTACTGCCCAGTGCCCTGAAGGACACCAATGGGATCCCTCATTACTGTACAGTGCCCTGGAGGACACCAATAGGATTCCTCAGTACTGTACAGTGCTCTCAGTTGTGCACAGGGGCCCAGAGGGCAACAGTGGGATATCTCAGAAGTAAAATAACTGAAGGGCAGTATTCAGCAGTCTTCATGCCAGGGAGAGTGTACCCACATCTCCACGCAGTGCAGTTTTAGCGCAGGGTATCTCAGGAGATGGGTAAAAGATGGCCCTGGACAGAGAGTGCCAGATAAATAAATAAAAGTGCACTGAGATAAGTGCTAAATATATGCTATCGTTATTTGTTTTTCATTGTTTAAGCCGTCTTCAGGGTTGGCATTTCTCAAATGGGCTGTGGGGTGATTCAGGTCCCGTACGGATGGATTCTGACTCATCCTGGAGAACAATGGATCAACTGGGACTAATCCTCCGTTTGGGGGTTTTAAATGTGACGGACTAACCCTGTTCCCGCGACGGCCCGCTGACTCATGTTTAGGAGAGACGGCTTTTGTTTGGGTATTTTTAACCTGAATGGACTAACCCTGGTCTCATTGCCGCCGGCTCATAACTTTGAATAAATACAGGGTGAGTCGGGTCTGGTACAGTAGACCTCTGACTCATTTCACAAGTCTTCTCTTTCAGTGGTTATGCTCCGAGAATCAGACCAAGGTCAAAGTCACTCGGATCACATTTCTTCCCCATCCTGACATTTGGTTGGAATCTCTTGACCATGTCTGTATGCTTTTATGCATTTAGTTCTTGCCACATGAGTGGCTGATTAAATATTTGCATTAACAAGCTAGTGTCCAGGTCTGCCTGGTGTGGAGGGTAGATTTGTTTGTAAGTCTCTCTCTCTCTCTCTCTCTCTCTCTCTTTCTCATATTCTCCTGGAACACGCAGGGCTGAATGCAGACAGACATGAAGCTGTGTATAGCAGGCAACCTTGCGGAGAGTATGGAATAAAGATTCCAACATTGCATTCGAACAAGTGAACAGCGTCTGCAGAACACTGTTACAGCACTGCAGGAAACCCTGCAGTCAATAACACGGGTAGAAGTGCTAGATCCCACTGTATTCCTGGCATTCGCCACTGCGCTTGGAGGATATTCAGCAAACCTCACAGCATAGCGAGTTGCCTGTATCCAGGGGAAAAGAAAATCATTTAAAAAAATAAATAATGAAATAAACATATTTGCATTATTAGTTTCACAGCTTGATATTTTATTATAGCTGTTTGATGACCCGAAGTCGTGTCTGGAAATGGCTGACAGTATGTTTAAGAGTACTGCCAACGCGACGCAGGCAAGGGAGACGCTGGAGCGACTGAAAATGGAAAATGATAATGGTTCTGTGCGTGTGTGTGTGTCTGTGTGTGTGTGCGGGTGTGTGTGTGTGTGTGTGTGTGTGCGGGTGTGCGGGTGTGTGTGTGTGTGTGTGTGTGTGTTTGTTTGTTTGTGTGTGTGTGTGTGTGTGCGGGTGTGTGTGTGTGTGTGTGTGCGGGCGAGTGTGTGTCAGTTATGAAAACAACTGTGTCTTTGGAGCTCTTTAGAACTTTAAATACTGTACAATAATAATGTGTACATACAAACTGCATGACACCCAGAAACGAAGCATAATTGCAAGCAAAAACACATGTATAGATATTTGGGACTGTTACAATAGGAATGTTACTTACTGTCTGCCAGCACATCACCCAAACCCTATAATGATAACACTTAGAATTGTATGCTAGGCTCCCTGCCAGTCATGCTGCATTATATTATATTGAAATTAGTTTTTAAGTCAAAATGTACTTTTTTTTTGTTCGCATGGATATTTGGTTAGTCATTTATTGAATTATATTCAAAACAGAGGCTAAACTATAAACGTAGTCAAGCTGGTGTTGTACTATCCGTTCTCTACAGTCATGGACATTGAGCTGACTATGCTAGAGTTGGCAATGGGTTAACACATCCCTTCTGCGAGGTGTTTTTGTGAAATCAAGTATGATTTAATTATTGCAGCAACTGATTTGCTAGCTCTTACACATTTAAACTGTGTCATTGCTCTCTTTTTAAGACTGCTGATGTGCACCTATCAAAGCCAATCAAATTTGAGTATTCAGCCAAGCTGAATCAAGTTGTACTTTACAATAGATAAGGCATCCGTGCCTTTGAGTGTTAACACCAACCCCCTTCTCCTCCTCTTTTTATCTCTCTTATTCTATCTCTACCCCCCCTCCTTCTTTCTGTCATCAGCTGTTTTACACTGCATTTAGGCAGGATACAGTTCAAACCAAGTTTCTTCTCTCTCTCTCTCTCTCTCTCTCACACATCAGGTCATTTTTCTTTGCATATTGCCTGTCCGGACCCTCTCACGCACCAGAGAGAAGACACAGCACACCGGACTCTCTCTCTCCCTCCCTCCTCAAAACATCGGAGGGTGGATTTTCTCCTTCTTCGCCTCTTTATTGATGCGGGAGGCTGCACAAACAGCAGCTCTGTCAGGCGGGCGGGGGGAGGGGGGGGAGTAGGGGTGCATGCGACGGGGGGTGGGGGTGGGAAGGGGGGGGGGGGGGGGGGGTCTCCAGGGAAGGGACTCTCCTGTCCTCTGGTCTGGCGGAGGCTGTCAGGGATGGCGATTATCAGACTCGCTAATGAGACGGACACCTGGGTCCTCATTGTGCCTGATTTCTCCAGGGCACTCTCAGGAGAGGAAATGGAAAGCACTCGTTTGAACTGCACGGAAAGGGATGGGGAGCGATCCAGAGATACAGCCCACCAACCCCCCCCACCCCACCCCAAAAAAAATAAATACATGTTATTCACAGCCCACAGCCAGACGCATTACAAACAGCTTCCTAACTGTTAATACAGATAAGGTAAAACAATTACAGTATGAACATTTTTACAATATGGGTAAAATTTTATTCCTGAGGTGGCTCATTGCTCATGATTCGTGTATGTTTGCTTCCATGAATGTGTGTGTCTGTTTGCATGTGTGTGTGTGTGTGTGTGTGTGATGTGCTGTACTCCCGTCCTGGGATTTGAGAACCTCAAAGGAAAACCTTGCACTCTGATAGAGCTCAACTGAGTGTCATTCTGTGAGAATAAAAGAACGAGACCAGCTACTAGCAGTAACTGCTGGCCCAGCACATACCCAGCTTAACCATGCTGATTGGCCAGCACATACCCAGCTTAACCATGCTGATTGGCCAGCACATACCCACCTTAACCATGCTGATTGACCAGCACATACCCAGCTTAACCATGCTGATTGGCCAGCACATACCCAGTTTAACCATGCTGATTGGCCAGCACATACCCAGTTTAACCATGCTGATTGACCAGCTCATACCCAGTTTAACCATGCTGATTGGCTAGCACATACCCAGCTTAACCATGCTGATTGGCCAGCACATTCCCAGCTTAACCATGCTGATTGGCCAGCACATACCCAGCTTAACCATGCTGATTGGCCAGCACATTCCCAGCTTAACCATGCTGATTGGCCAGCACATACCCAGCTTAACCATGCTGATTGACCAGCACATACCCAGCTTAACCATGCTGATTTACCAGCTCATACCCAGCTTAATCATGCAGGTTGACCAGCTCATATACAGCTAGACCAGCTTATTTACATTTTACATTTTAGTCATTTGGCAGACGCTTTTAATCCAAAGCGACTTACAAGTGCATAGGTTCTACCATAAGTCAAAGCATCACATCCAGAAACTAGCAAAATACACATGAAATGCTGTTCTAAACATAGTTGTCATCATAAGTGCATTTTTTTTTTTTTTTGGGGGGGGGGGTTAGACAAGAATATGGATATCAGAAAGGAGGGGCAGGGGAAATCAGGAGGGAGGACTAAGGTAGAGTTTGAAAATGTGGGTTTTGAGTCTGCGTCGAAATAGGGGGAGGGATTCTGCTGTTCTGACAGTGGTAGGCAAGTCATTCCACCACTGAGGAACCAGAACGGAAAACAGGCGTGAACGTGCAGCTCGACCGCCAGGTGCACGTAGA
Source organism: Conger conger (assembly GCF_963514075.1). Classification (NCBI taxonomy): domain Eukaryota; kingdom Metazoa; phylum Chordata; class Actinopteri; order Anguilliformes; family Congridae; genus Conger; species Conger conger. The sequence goes on along the minus strand of NC_083763.1, from coordinate 73,659,331 downwards.
ACGTACGTAGCTTATGACCAGCTTAACCATGCAGGTTGACCAGCTCATACCCAGCTAGACCAGCTTTATGACCAGCTTGACCAGCTGAATGTATCCACACACAGCTCATTGCACAGCCTGGGCGTGGAGCCTGGAGTCTGGTCACTCCAAATCTGCAGCGTAATGCAGCCAAACCTGGCGACTGCTACATCCTTTAGCATGTTTGCACAGGGATCACAGCGATGTAAACGAACAGGCTGAGGATCTTCATAACATCCACGTGTCTGACATATTCAAACACGGCTGAGCACAGGGGCGCACAACTCCGGTCCCGGAGGGCCGGTCTGCGAGCTGGTTTTTGTCGCAACCGACTCTGCCCGCTCTAGTAATGATGCCGGTTCACTCCTGCACTTGAGCAGAGAACAATCTTTAGGATACACTTACAGTCTACAGCTATAGCTGGTCCCTATACAAATGTCTGATCAAGACATCCATCCATCCATCCATTATCCTAACCTGCTTATCCTGAACAGGGTCGCAGGGGGGCTGGAGCCTATCCCAGCATACATTGGGCGAAAGGCAGGAATACACCCTGGACAGGTCGCCAGTCCATCGCAGGGCACACACACCATTCACTCACACACTCATACCTACGGGCAATTTAGACTCTCCAATCAGCCTATCCTGCATGTCTTTAGACTGTGGGAGGAAACCGGAGTACCCGGAGGAAACCCACGCAGACACGGGGAGAACATACAAACTCCGCACAGAGAGGCCCCGGCCGACGGAGATTCGAACCCAGGACCTCCTTGCTGTGAGGCGGCAGTGCTACCCACTGCACCATCCGTGCCGCCTGATCAAGACATTGTTCAGCTAATTAAGTAATTTGAAGCAGAAGCTGCCACAAAATCCTAAAGCGGATCGGCCCTTGCTGTGCCCCCCATAACTCTGGACTATGTCTTTTATTTTAAAAAAGAGTGAACAAAACAGGGAGAAAATACAGAAACATGTCACTAAAATCATCGACTACATTTCACCCTCGTTTGTTCATTTTCAAAGCCATCATCCCGATATAGGATATGAATAATTTATGAGGTTAATCATTTGAATGACGTTCAACGGGGGTATGGAAGCCCATTTGGGACAAAATTATGGATCAGTCTTTTGTGCCTGAGGCAAGGAGATCTGCCAGAGGCTTTGATGTTGCACTGAAACCGATTGCTAATAATGGGCGGAAGGTGTTAGAGGTCAGCAGGGCAACAGGTTAAATCGGGGGAGGGCATGCTGGAAGCAACCACACTAAATTTTATTTCATTATTGAAACTATATGTGGCTATTTCTTGTGAAATTCTGCATTTTTGTGTATTGCAGGGATACAGCTATGTTCTTTTTTTTTCCTCAAGTAGAAAATGTTTGCTTGTTTCAAGTTACCGCTTAATTGACAAGTTCATTGTTCTTAGCGAAATTGAATTTAGTCAAACTGGTTTTGTGTTATTTGGCAAAAAGAAACTAATAGAAGTGAGAATTCACTGGCAGTTCGACTGATTTCTTTGAGCCCTGTGAGTTTGTTTGATTACTGATGTGTTTTATTCATTTTGTTTGGCTTTGCCATTGAACTTTGGCTTGCTGCCCTCAGAAATGAAATAGGTAAACCTTTTTTTTCAGCATTACAAATGTGTGTGTGTGTGTGTGTGTGTGTGTGTGTGTGTGTGTGTTTTAACATCCCTTTAGAACAGAGATTAATTCCACACACTCTTGAGAGGGACAGCATTTCATAAGCATAGTAGATAGACATTGGCGTGGTGGAATGGTTAAGGATTTTGGTGTGGTGGAAGGTTGCAGGTTTGATTCCCAGGTAGGACACTGCCTCTGTGCCATTGAGCGAGCAATATAAATGATACAATGTAAAACTGAGAAAGCTGTGTGAGTCATTCGAGATAAGAGAGTCTGCTAAATGCTCATATTATGGTGTAATGTAGCGTGACGCAATGTAGATGTTGGTGAAAAATATCTCATACACCAAACAAAGTGAAAAACCTCAGTACGATGCATGGTTGCGTAACAAAAACATAAAGACAGCTTGCAAAGTTTGCAAATAAGGTTGATGACAAAGACAAAGCCCTGCAACCTTTCCTGTCCCGGGAACATAACCTGAACATAAATAACCCAAATTAAAGCAAGCTGCACTCCACCCTTCAGACATCATCTCACAGAACAAGTCAGTCCTGCCAAAAAAGTTTTTTTTTTTGTGTAAACTTAACTGAATACCAATGACATCATGAAAAAAAAAACATTGTAGAAGAAGAAGAAGAAGAAGAAGAAGGGGGGAGGGGGTGCAACCCAGTACATTTTCCAGCTAGGCATGGTAATCTGGAAATAACTTTCCATCACAATCTTTTGACAAATCAGAACAGGGCATTCCCAAAAATGTGCATGAAGGTCCCCTATCTACCCACAGAGCAGCCAGAACATGATTTTCCATCAGAAATGTTCATTTACCACTGACGATAAGGATTCTGATAAGCCCTGTATAAAAAAAAGGAGAATGTAATAACTAGTGAAATTGATTTTTCTGACAAAAAAATAAAACTTTTTTTTAACCCTTTGAATATTCTTTTGTGTTTTTGGGATGTTTTTATTTTATTGTATTTATTTTATTTAAGTTATAATGTTACAGTAATCCATTGCTTTTCAATGCACTGATTGTTACATCCACATTAGAATGTTTAGTTCATAACATTCTAATCACATGTTTGTGCGTTACATGTCCCTTAACAGACGGATGTGACCTGTGTGTTACATCTCCCTTAACAGACGGATGTGACACAATTTGATCATATGACTGTTTTTAAGGACACATGACTGTGGAAATGCATTGCGATTCCTCTGCCTTTCTATGGGTTTTCTATTGGGCACCGTAGTCCGCAATAGGTTAAAGGGTTAAATAGCATCCCATTATGCACCCAGTGAGTGGAGATAAATATCACAAACAAAGCATTCAAAGCATTTGTCAATCAGTCATAGTTGGAAGGAGCTAGTCTCTGAGAACAACCAAGAAGGCTAATAATTGAACAGCATGGGACATTTCTGAAGTGAAACAGGAGCCTGAAGTCTGGAAAACACCATCCCAGACAGAGAGGACATCCCTTTTAAAGTCCGCTCCTGAAAGCCCCCCGCATCAAACAAATAATTCAAAGTATGAGCATTTTTATTTGGACGCAAAAAGAGAAAAAAAAAAACATTACGTAAAATGTTTGAACAACCTCAAAACGGAATGCTTAATTCTCAGCGGCTTTCATGTCTGTAACACCGTCCCGTACAGGAGGAGAATACTTTCATTTTATCATACTTCACAAAATGGGAGACGGGCAGCTGCACGGGCAGTCCAAACGCACAGGGACGCGAGTGAGTGAGCAAACAGCTGAACCGTCAAAGGAATCGATGGAAGCCATTCGCTTCTATGAAGCTGTGCAGATTGACAATGAACAAAGCAGGCGTCATTGTCATTCTGGACACCAAGTATCGCTCGCTCTGTCTCTATTTTAACGACAATCCTTGTCGCGTCCCGCCTCGGAATTACTCCTATTGGTGGAAGACCGATGACGATCGCAAGGGGCCAGTTACAGTAAATAGTTTTAGTTCCAGTAAAGAGCCTAGTTTTACTGTACTTTAGAAATACTCACTCGTTTTTCAGGAAAGGAAGAGAAGGGCACAGACCTTCCTGTGTGACATCTGACTGGTTCCGATGCCGTCAACGCGAAATCCTCAGATCATATCGTATCAAGACAGGATCATGACGTGACATCACACCCCTGATCGCTCACAGGGGTTGGGTGTAGTGTACGAACATGGACGGATCAACACACTGTCACACACAGAACCAGCAACAAGTGACATTGCAGAGGCTGAGGAAAAATGTGTGTTACCTCTATGTCAACACGGGTCTAACACTCTCAGAAATAAAGTGTCAGTGGAGGTACATTTTTGTTCTTCTAGAGTAAGATTTCCCAAATGTACCCAGGTACAGTGATGTTTTGTTTGGGTACAAATGAGCACGTTTTCCAAGTTACAAATTAATTCATCATAGGGGTACAATTGTATGCCCCTTTAGAGTACTGTCCCAGCAAGAAGCATTGGTATCTTTCTAAGAGTGAAGGCACTCTCGAAGATATGACAGAACTACTTTAACAAGTCTTTATTGCTATGGCAAATCCAACAAGTAAAAACAGGAGTACAAAAAAAATGACAGGAGGAATCCTTCATCAGGGCCACAGTACACACACACAGGCTGTGAATTAGGCTTTTCCACAGTACACTGAAGGGAAGAGGTCTGACAAGCTGCGTCTCTGACCAAATAAAGACCCCTTGAGTGAATCTTGCTCATATTTCATCATTCAGCACATTCAGCTTAGTGCACTCCAGCAGGCCTGTGTCCTCTCGTTTCAGCAGGGTTACGCAAGCTCTACGCTGCGAGAGACTGCAGTCAGACGCACGCCGTACCTGGGCCAAAATGCACACAGACACTTGTTCTTAAAGGAGAGAGATTAGCGTACCCTAACGATTCCTTGCCCACAGACCTGGGTCAATTACGTAATTGTTTCGATATTCAAATACAGTAATTTTTCTCTGCTTTACTGAGCTGGTCTGGTGTATTGGAACCTATGAAATGTTCTCAAATAGTGCAAAGCCTGCCTTCCGGTCCTCTTGGTCCTCTGACTCAATTGCACCAGGAAAAATCGAGTACAGAAAAGCATTTGAATCCAAAACAGTTATGCAATTGACACAGGTCTGCTTGCCCGTAATTCTTCGATCAGGAATACTCAAATCTGGGTTACTGCTGATTTTTGTTGATCTCTCCTGCCTCATCCAGTAATGTCACAGGCTGGCCAGGGATTGCATTCACCTGGTGAGTCAGGTTTAAATCTTGATTAATTAGTGGGGAGAAATAAAATCCGGGGGCCCAATTAGTGAGGTGCTCATATCCTATCATTCCCTGACCAGACTGGCGGTTTGATTTCATTTTTGAACACACACACACACACATACAGACACACAAACAAACCCACACATGTGCGTACACACACACACACACACACACACCTGTGCACACAAACATGCATACACACATACACACACACACACACACACACACTCATACATATGCATGCACGCACATACAAACAAACACGCGCACACACTCACCCCCAACATGTTTGTCTGAAAGGAGGGGACGGGGGTTTTTTTTGAGACATTGTGAGGACCTGACCGAAGTGGACGGATGAATACCTGACATTGGCAGTGGGTTACCTCTGTGAGGCTCTGAGCTGCCCGCCCATCCTGCACGACAGGCCCTCTCCCCATCACTGCTCACACGGCTTCCCCTAATAGGCCAATTTAGAGTCTCCCAGTCCCTGTGAAATCAATCAGCACATAATCAAAGGCCATCTTATTGGACTAAACTACAAAAAAAAAAAAAACACATTAATAATTAAAGAAATAAAAAATAAAAAACACACCTAGAAATAATGATCAGAATGCACTGGGTTGAATCGGCGCGGTAATTAAAATGGCTGCATGTTGCTTCGGGTTGGCCAGTGGACAATTATTGCTCTGGATTGCAACCAGATATGAAACCCCCCACAAAGACTGTCCCCTCCCGATCCGAGACGCCTGATGTATGCACACAATCATTTAAATACATAATATACAATAAATAAATAAATAAATACATGGCGTTCACAATGAATCGACTGTGAAATCAACAGTCCAAATCAGTGGTCTCCAACCCTGGTCCTGGAGAGCTACTGGGTCTGCTGGTTTTCGTTCTTACCCTGCAATTAACTATAATCAACTGCTCTAATTTAATTAATTAACTCACCTCACCTGGTTACCTGGGTCTCAACAGGTGCTGATTTTAAGGTGAAAACAAAAACCAGCAGACCCAGTAGCTCTCCAGGACCAGGGTTGGAGACCCCTGGTCTAAATCAATCTAACTGAGTTGATTTAAAATTAAACCTTTGCAGTGTACTTTCGATGCTATAAATTTGGCTCCTGCTAGCTGGAGTAAATGTAATTTAATTTTTTTGGGCCTTTTTTAGAATTGTGCCAGTCCCTGCTCACATCCCGCTGTCCTGCCATCCCATCCCGTGTCTGAGTGCTGTTCCGCAGGCCCTTCAGGCCCTTATCCACTCGATTCCCTAACTACTACTCTCTCTCTCTCTCTCTCTCTCTCTCTCTCTCTCCCTCTCTCTCCTCTCTCTCTCCCTCTCTCTCTCTCTCTCTCTCACTCTCTCTCTCTCTCTCTCTCTCTCAGTGCATTTGTGGTGAATTGTCTCCCTGACCTACGTAACACCAATTTGGGTGCATTTTCTTTGCCGCTGAGGCGAAAGGACAAATGACAGAGACGTACCCCAGCGACCAGTGACCCCTGCCCACCCACCTACACAGCATCCCCATCGCCACCCAGTACACTGTGCGTCTTCAGAGTCAGTCACTGCATCTGCCCATTCTTAAACTTCTGCCAAATTCTGCCCCCCACCCCCCCCCCCCTAACCTCAAGGTCTGAGCATGAAGGACAAACTTCAGTCTGCTTGGGGAAAAAGAGAAAAAGAATAAAGAAAACAAACAGGCAAATAGAGGAATTTGAAGTGATTTGTTTGCAGTGACAGTGGAAATCTCATTTGGGTGTTCAGGAAGGCAATGAAACAAAATCATTAATATGTTAATTTAATGATGTGTTACATTTGCATTTAGGCTTTTAGAACATTTATCCAGAGTGACTTACAAATAGTGCATATAGCAAGGCGGGAAGAACAGAGCTAGACCACATAAAAATCTGAGTCAATTATAATTAAATTGTTTGCTTTCTTACATTTAATTTTTCAGCACCCATTAACATTCGTTCTAAGTTAGCTCATTAGCTTATCAGTGAACGAACTTCATTTATTTTGATGACCAATCTGCAAATTTATGTGACCGAAAATGTCATCGGTTCTCAGCTGGGAATGCTTGAGATGTCATGACTGCCCAGTAAATTGAAATCCATTGACAGACCAACCAACTATGTCACTGTTCGGGAATTTCTACAAGGTCGATCTCCGTCCACCGTCCTAGCCATTCGGGACAGATTTGCGGGTGGAACTGCAGAAAGTACACCTCTCTGTTATATGGAGGCTGAAGGGATGGACAGAGAGAGAACGTTTCGCAGTGCTGTACGGACATATTTATTCTCCTTTGTCTCTGCTGCTGCCATCACCTCAGGTTGAGTAATTCTCAGCCTCCTAAATTGAATAAAATGATAACAATTTTCTATTTTTTTCCCTCCGAAGTGGACTTTGCCTCTTACAAGCAGTCTGTCATTAGAGCGAATGGCCTGTGTTTTGCAAAGGGAACCTGCTGGTTCAAATCCACCGCTTAACCATTTTGAGCAAGATGTACGAGACGTCCACTCGAAAGCCAAGAGCCTGGAGCTCCGCACCGTGGTTACCCATCATCCACACCACCTGCAGACCACAGAGGATGTGTTTGCAGATTTGAGTTATCTCCATATTAGTCCCGCAAAGCCAGGGATAGTTCAGTAGCCATTGTGGTTACTTAGGAGTTAACTGACCAATCAAAGCAGTTGACATTGCGTTACGTTAGGGTGGTTTTACGGATACCTTTAGTCAGGGTAAGTGTACAGTAGCAGAGAACACAAACAATGCTGGGTCACCTAGATGTCACAGAGGCCCATTTACAATCAATACGTGTAACATTATGCACACAAACAACAATCTGTATAGTTACAACAAGGTACAATTAGATAGATAATCTGTCTCTCCACAGCCTCACGCCTATAAAATGATCCAAAAGAAAGCCCAGAAAAAACAGACATGAAAAAGGGGGTCAGGGGAGCCATGTTTTATGTACAAAGTGATCTCGCCTCCCCAGGTCTCTGGAGCCGAGAGCGGTTGCTTATTTTAAGACGAACACAAAGCCCAGGGCGCCGCGTAGCTCTCCAGGGGTCTGTATCGCAAAGCAGGGTAACCCAGCAGGCCGGATAACTGCACTGTGTAAAATCCAGAAGGGCTCCTTTAACTTCGGTCTGTGTTCCAGATTTGGCTACCTCAGTCATCCTGCTCTGTGGGTTTTGCTCAGTGCAGTTATCCAGCTAACTCCGTAATCCTGCTTTGTGGGTTTTACTCAGTGCAGTTATCCAACTAACTCAGTAATCCTGCATTGTGGAACAGGACCCAACTAACTCAGTAATCCTGCTTTGGAGAACAGGCCCCAGCTAACTCAGTAATCCTGCTTTGTGGAACAGGCCCCAACTAACTCAGTAATCCTGCTTTGTTGCTTTTACTCACTGCAGTTATCCAGTTTACTCAGTAATCCTGCTTTGTTGCTTTTACTCAGTGCAGTTATCCAGTTAACCCTGCTATGTGGGTTTTACTCAGTGCAGTCATCCAGCTATCTCAGTAATCCTGCTTTGTGGAACAGGCCCCTGTACCAGGGATAGCCAGCCCATCTCTGATATAATGGGAGGGAATCGAGGTGTTTCTGTAGAGTGTGGAGCCCTCAGCAAAGTCAGCATGACCAACTCTGTATTCTTCCCATTTAATTGAATTACAAAGTTATTATAAAAGTCGTGTTCATCTGTCAGACTCCACTGCACACTGTACCTATTACAGACAATAGTCCGCTAGACTGGCTTCCCCAATTCGCATAGCTGGATGCAATGCACCTCCACGTGCTGCGTAAAATGCTTTTGGGGCTCGGTTGTATCCGACATGCTCCAGTAGATAACATTTTTATTTTATCAAATGTGTTGGTCAATCAGATGATTTTCAATAGAAAAATCAATAAATGAATAAACAAACAAATAGAACCTCAACAAACAGATTACATTTCACTGGGCCTGAACAAGCAGCCCTTACCCAGAATGCACCCTTGCTTATTTCAGCAGCCCATAATGAAGATCAAATTAATCCCCATCGCAAGTTTAAGTTTAAAATAAATCCATTGAAATACAAAAATCGCTAAATATATTTAATTTTAGAGTGTCATTGGGTTCCCCTTCAAGACTTACAAACCTTACTTTTTTAATTGTCAAAGGAGAGACACTTGGGAATACTCATGGCACTTTATAAATCTGTAATGACAAGGTGGGGTTTTATTAATTACGGCCATAAAGGCATTCTGTTGCCGAACAGCTTGCGCTTTATTGGTTCTAAATCCAGGCGAGCACCAAGCAGGAGAGGTAGGGAAGTTAATCCATTCAGATATACGTATATAAACAAAAGTCAAAGTTTTTTTCCAGATTTCAAGATGTAAAAAGTGAGTCGAAAAAATGGCCGACCATGAAAGCAGGTCCACACATGAGAATATTCGAGGCGAGAGAGACTAGGCACAGGAATAAGTAGAATAACAATGTGCACTTGCCCCAATGGGAGTCAGTGTCTGCCCCAAAAGTCTCTGACTCTCCTGTAGTACTGTGTGTGGCCTGTAGGGAGTAAAACGGCTATTGGCTCTCCTGTAGTGCTGAGTAGTCTGTAGGGTGTAAAATAGTCACTGGCACTCTCGTAGTACTGTGACTCATCGCCTGTAGGGCATACAAAAGTTGTCTTGTAGTACTATGTGTGGCCTATGTAACATAGCCACCGGCTCTCCTGTAGTACTGTGTGGCCTGTGGGGTGTATACTAGTCAATAGCTGTCCTGGCATGTAGAGAATCAGTCGCTCAGCCAGAAAATACCGATTGAAAACTGACGAGAAAAAAGAAGAGATTATGTGCAACATACAGGCTGCAAATGAGATCACAGCTAACCAATGAGATCACAGCTAACCAATGAGATCACAGCTAACCAATGAGATCACAGCTAACCAAAGGGCAGCGGAAATAAACTGGCCTGGAGGCTCTCACTGAGAACAAATTAAACTGAGTAAGTGCTTCAAGTGTGATTTTACATTTTAGTGAGCTCTGTTGCAGCTTTGAAAAATGCACGCATTACAATGAAAAAACGAATGAACAGGATCCAATGAATAATAAGCACATTATTGAAATAAGTTGATTGTTGTAATCTGTTGTAAAGGGTAATTGGGCAGACAAAGCAGCTGATTACACACTGAACTCTCCCCATCAGGGTTCTTTTCTGTGAAAAGGATGCTGATTCTGATTCGATGGTTCTAACGAGCAGGCAATGTCCGTCTCTTGGAGCAAGTTTGAGGGCCACAAGGGTTTGTGTGTGTGTGTGTGTGTGTGTGTGTGTGTGTATATGTGCGGGTGAGTGCATGTATGAGCATTTGTGTGTTTGTGTGTGTGTGTGTATGTGTGTGTTTGTGTTGAGGATGGCCTGTAGCCTTGTGGCTAAGGAAAATGACTGGGACCCGCAAGGTCGGTGGTTCGATCCCTGGTGTAGCCACAATAAGATCTGCACAGCCGTTGGGCCCGTGAGCAAGGCCCTTAACCCTGTATTGATCCAGGGGAGGATTGTCTCCTGTTCAGTCGAATCAACTGTACGTCGCTCTGGATAAGAGCGTCTGCCAAATGACATTCATGTAATTCATGTCATGTAATGTGTGTGTGTATGTGCGGGTGTGTGTGTGTGTGTGTGTGTGTGTGTGTGTGTGTGTGTGCGTGTGTGTGTGCGTGTGCGTGTGCGTGTGCGTGTGTGTGTGCGTGTGTGTGTGTGTGTGCGTGTAAACCCTAGACTCACATCGAGAACTGACTCACAACTCACTTTGAGTTGGGTTCAAGTACAGTAAGTACGAGAGAGAGAGAGAGAGAGAGAGTGTGTGTGTGAGAAGGAGAGAGAAAGATAGAGAGAGAGAAAGAGAGGGAGCGGGAGACGGGGATAGAGACGGGGGAGTCGCGAATAGAGAGAGAGAAGGAGACAGGGAGAGATGGGGGAGAGAGAGAGGACACTGGAGAGCTTTGTTCTGATGGTCCTGAGTGCTGTCACACCAGTACAGTTCCTGTAAGCGAGGGATGGCACCCAGTTGAGTATAAGTGTAGTGTATGTGAATAGGCTTCCGAGTGCATCACACACATTTCTAAGTGTGACAGACAGAGAGGCTGTGTCAGCCATTTTGTGGACAGTACTCTGGGCAAAGAGCCTTGGCCTGAAATGTCAAAGTGAAGCAGACAAGTAAAATAACGGTCTCCTTCAAATAAGCCCTCAACATTCTTCAAAGCCATTCTTTCTGGATAAATGGACCAAATTCCCTAAAAACACTGAGCTGGAACTATGCATATTTATAAATGTGTAAATTATAAATATAAAGCGTCCCTCATGATTCAATCCATCTGTCCATCACATTCCTTTTTTTATGTGTGTGTATGTGTGGGTGAATGCTTTTTCACTTAAAATGTTCGATATAATTCATTTTTTTTAAACGCTGGAAAAAGAATACACATTTATTTTTAACTGACTGTAAAATAAGCCATTCAAATATGTATGACTTTCAAATATGGCCAAACATGTTTAAGATGCTTTTAGAGAAAGAGAAAAAAAGTGCATCACTCTGTCAACTATTTTTATATGGAAGCCTGACAGTGATATATTGCAGGCATCGAAAACGGGAAATGTAAGTAAAAAGATAAAATCCGTGTGTGTGTGTGCGTGCATTCATTTATTTATTTATTTATTTTGGTTCACCATACATAGATGCTTGTTCCAAACTGAGTCATTTAACACACTGAAATAAACAGTTTTATTGGTATTTGCAAGGGACGGAGCGCTTGGTAAGAGTCTGAGATGTTGTGAAATGAATGACCGATATCTTAGAATGCACTGAATTGTGTTTTGAATGGCAGTGAAATGTGAAGATATGAATTGCAGGCAGTTTCTCGAAAAGGTTATTATGTTGATACATTCTTCAGATCAATCATTTCTCCAAAACGGTTTAGTTGAGAAATTACCCAGGAGATTACAGTCACAATGCCAGTTGTCATTATGATAGTTTGTCAAAGGAAATTGACCAAATGGCAGTTTTATGTGCATGTTGTTATTATTATTATTATTATTATTATTTTACCACATTATATTTTCCTCCTCTGAATGGAGGAAAACATTTGTTGTTGTTTCTGAGAAAAGTCTGAAATAATTGGTCCCACTTCATATTATATGGCCCAAGCTTGCATTGTACAGATAAAGTAATTGCGTATGCAAGCAAGGTGGAACAGAAAACAAAAGAAAATGACATTGTGGCTGTGCATTTTGAGGTAAAAAAGTTGCACTCAGATTGTTTTTTTTCTCAAGGAAAAACACAGAAAAACTCATTTGCTCCTCGGTAAGTTTAACTCATGTCAAACTTATCACTGGTCAAAAAATAAAAAATAAGAAATCTTGTGAAGTCTTAAGTTTTAATATCAGAAGTGGTTGCATCAGAGCTGCCTCCTTTTCTGAATCCCCCCCCATGCCCTTTGCCCTCTCCCCACACCGAGCCCTCCACTCACTCCCCTCCAGAGACAGGGAAGTTAAAACGCTCTTTAAAGGGGGACTGGATTGAATCTGACCTCCTTTCTCACTGATCCTCAGGAGAGGCAGGATTACAGACCTATGTGCTGGCAGAACTGACTGCCATTTCACACTGAGACCATTTCACACTGAGACCATTCCACACTGAGACCGTTCCACACTGACATTTCACACTGAGACCATTTCACACTCAGACCATTTCACACTGACACCATATCACACTGACAACATTTCACATTCAGACCATATCACACTCAGACCATTCTACACTGAGACCATTCCACAATGAGACCATTTCACACTGACACCATTTCACATTCAGACCATATCACACTCAGACCATTCTACACTGAGACCATTCCACAATGAGACCATTTCACACTGACACCATTTCACATTCAGACCATATCACACTCAGACCATTCTACACTGAGACCATTTCACAATGAGACCATTTCACACTGACACCATTTCACAGTCAGACCATATCACACTGAGACCATTCCACACTGAGACCATTCCACAATGAGACCATTTCACACTGACACCATTTCACAGTCAGACCATATCACACTGAGACCATTCCACACTGAGACCATTCCACAATGAAACCATTTCACACTGACACCATTTCACAGTCAGACCATATCACACTCAGACCATTCCACACTGAGACCATTCCACAATGAGACCATTTCACACTGACACCATTTCACAGTCAGACCATATCACACTCAGACCATTCCACACTGAGACCATTCCACAATGAGACCATTTCACACTGACACCATTTCACACTGACACCATTTCACACTAACTTACTGAAACTATGCAGTGTTCAGGTAAGTCCAGGATATTTGCAGAGGAAAGTCACACACACACACACACACACATACATGCATACACACATGTACACACAACTGCACACTATCACACACACACAAACACACACACACACACACACACACATACATGCATGCGCATTCACACACAATAGCACACACACACTCACAAACACACACACACACACACACACACACACACACAACAGCACACAAGCACAGCTGTTGTGCGTTTAATTTTTCAAGGGCAATGTTTAGTTCAGATCAATGAGATTATTCAAGGGTAAGAATCCTCATGTATATTGCAACATGTTGGGGTGTGAGCTGAAAATGTAATTCATCAAGCCCCTCATTTTGAATACTAATGACACAAGCATTACGAAAAAAACAACAACAAAAAAAGAAAATCATTTTTCATATTCCTCTGGGGGAAAGACATTTGATGTTATCTGAGGGATAAGTGATACAGATTATTAAAATAAGCATGTCAACCAGCTCAATTTTTCATCAACACAGTAGCATGAGTCTCATTTAGAGCATAAATAGATAGATTATTTTTCATATATACGGCGAAAGAAAGCCTGCGCGGAGACGGCCCAGGTCATCGGCACTGCTTTTTACTCCATTAGGTCTGTTCAGCTTTGTTTAAAGACGCGCGCCCCCTCTCATACCTGGACGTTTCTTAATGCCCTCCATTTTCTTGTACTGAGAAATCCCATTACCATTGCCATTACTCATGGTGAAAGAGTTCTTCACAGCGGCGAAATTGAATTTACTCGCTGTTCAGGGTGAACTAGTAGTGGGGGGATGAGGAGGAGAGAGAGAGAGAGAGAGAGAGAGAGAGAGAGAGAGAGAGAGAGAGAGAGAGAGAGAGAGAGAGAGAGAGACAGAGAGAGAGAGGGAGAGAGAGGAGAGAGAGGGAGATAGATAGAGGAGAGAGCGATGAGAGACGGATAGAGAGAGAGAGGAGAGAGAGGGAGAGAGATAGATAGAGAGAAAGAGATAGAGAGAGAGAAGAGAGTGAGAGAGAGAAATAGGAGGTGTATCCCTCTCCTCCTACACACGATGGTCTCTGCCCTTCCATGGACATCCCAGGCAGGAACTCAGGCAGGAAGTCAGGCAGGCAGTGATGTCACTAAGCGGCAGCTTCCTGTCTCTCTGAGTTCCTCGTCATAGTCTCAGCCCTCCCCACAATCCTCTCTGTTCTGCCACCTAATCAATATTTGACTCCTATCCAAGCAAACCGATACCCACACATTTAGACTTCTGCTTTTGATGTAACGTCTCAAGAAATCAGAACCAGTTTTTGATGCCAAGATTGGTTTGACACGAGGATGCTTCCGGAGGTTCAATAACTGCCTGTTTGTTTATTTTTTATATATTTTTATTTATTTATTTATTTAGCGTTGTATAATACAGCAAGGACCATATACTTGACTTCAGCCCTTCATGAAAAAAAAACGCTAAGAAATCAGTCCTGCTGCCAGTTTGATTGCTTCAATTCTGTGAGTGCCTGGTTTCCTTGGAGAGGTCACTGGCTAAATGAGTCGTGCAATTCTCGTCGAGCTGTTAGTCTGACGCTCAGCACTTTGTCCACCTTCTCTGTGGAGTGCAGTTGATTTGAAGCCTAAGCTCTTCCAACCCATCAATCAATAAGTCATGTGAACCAATCAATGTAATCAATTCCTGTCAAGTCCCGCCTCCAGCTTCAACCCTAGTTAGTGACCTATTCTTTCTGATTATGCCATTCAACAGAGATATGTACATTACAGGTTAATTTAAACAGAGATATGTACATTACCGGTTCAGTTAAACAGAGATACGTACATTACAGGTTCATTTAAACAGAGATACGTGCATTACAGGTTAATTTAAACAGAGATACGTACATTACAGGTTAATTTAAACAGAGATACGTACATTACAGGTTAATTTAAACAGAGATATGTACATTACCGGTTCAGTTAAACAGAGATATGTACATTACAGGTTCATTTAAACAGAGATATGTACATTACAGGTTAATTTAAACAGAGATACGTACATTACAGGTTCATTTAAACAGAGATATGTACATTACCGGTTCATTTAAACAGAAATATGTACATTACAGATTAATTTAAACAGAGCTTTACAGGTTTCCTTGTGATAGCACAGCCCCTTACAGTAAGTACATGATTAATGTTGGGTTGGGGCCGTTGCTGGCAAATCATAGTAAAAATAAATGAACCTTCATTCATACCCCAGGTTTTCATCCTGAATTATCAATATCTCAATGAGGGAGGGATGTACACCTGATTCAGGACAGTCTTATCTGAAGGGACTGACACAGGTTATATATTTGATGATGATGATGGTGATGGTGATGGTGATGGTGATGGTGATGGTGATGATGATGAGGATGATGATTATTATTATTATTATTATTATTATTATTATTATTATACTACATCATTGTGATGACCTTCAAGTCGGTAAAAATGTTCACGTTACACACAATTACCATTGCTTTTAAATATAATTGTATAGCTTTTTTTATGAATATTTCTAAATTGGGTAATGTGCATAACCCCCTTAGAGAATAGTTCAATGGAAAGTATTATCCCAGCACTTGTGGGGTTGAGTGCAAAAAATGAGGATCATTATGAATTCACTGTAAGAAGCATGGAAAATATTTTTAACATAACATAATGATACATTTCTTCCATTAAAAAGAACTTGCCAAAAATATGTATTCATGTATTTAATCAATAAACTCTTTTTTAAAATCAAGTCACTAAGCAACATGCAGTACGTTTGGATTTGGCAACATAGGAATATTTTAAAAAAATTTTTATGGACATACGCTTTTTCTGGCAGAATGATACAGGCTTGCTGTTTTATTTATTTATTTATTTATTTACTTATGCTTTCGAAGCCCTGGAGCCAATTAGGTCTACAGGCAGGTATTCAACTTTATCGATTAAAGGTAATTAGAGGGGCACTGGGGTCTGGGAGAGGTAATTGAACGTCTACATGTCATAAAGGAAGCATTTATGGCTAATGAGCCTTTCAGGAAAACCACTGGCCTCTTCAGTAATGCACTCAGAGTGCTGTAGGGTTCGTACAGGGGTACATTAAATGGTGTCCGTACACCTGCTAACTCACGCCACACACGACCGTGTTATGCATCAAATATATCATTCTTATAATATTATCATAATTATTCAATTAAAAATAATTTAGATGTGTCTAATGCGTGCTCACACATACACACACACACACTCACACACACACACACTTACACTCAAACACACTCAAACACAATAAAAGTATCAAAGGTGTTTGCACACCTTGTAACTCACACCTCACTTGTTTGTGTCTAATATATACTTATTACGATAATATGATGATTATTACATTAAAACATAAATTTAAATGTGTCAAATGTGTACACACACACACACACACACACACACACACACAAAATAAAACAAAACTCTAAATTATCCACATACACTGAGCACTTTATCTCCTGGGATTTTCACTCACAACAGTCTCTAGAGTTTGCAGAGAATGGTGCAAAAAACAAAACAAACTTCCAGGGAGCAGTAGTTTTGTGGCCTGCAACAAGTTGCTAATGGGAGTGGTCAGAGGAGAAGGGCCAGACTGGTCAAAGCTAACAGGAAGGTGACAGCAACGCAAATAACCACGCATTACAACAGTGGTATGCAGAAGAGCATCTCTGAACACACAACCCATCAAACCTCTAAGTGGATAGGCTACAGCAATAGAAGACTTAATAAGTAAAAAAAATAGGTCTAATAAATACATAATAAAGTGCTCACTGAGTGTATTGTCTACAAATTAATGTAGAATGCCAATGATTGTCTAATGCACATTAGAGTAAATAATGTCATTCCTGTTTACTCAATAAAATTAAGGTAATTTAACAGATTGATCAATACTATTACATGTTATATCAATTTAATCAATATTATGAAGTTATATTTATTCAGCAATAATACTCTGTTAATTGTATTGGGTAGATGTTGTGTGTCATTTGCGTAGTGCTTCCCAGTGCTGCAGTTTGGATGAGCAAGGATCTCCCGCCCCTGTGTATGTCACAGACAGGGACTTACAGACAGGGACATGCACAACACCGTCTGTTAATGGCCTGGGAGGAATGCCATTCACATTCCTACACGGTTTCAGCGTTGCCCGACTCTGATCCCTGCTCACTCTGGAAAGAGTGGGGTGGATGCAGCACTGGATAATAAGGTTGTGGAGACAGAAGTGTCAAATGAGTTCAACGTCTACGTCCGCAGAGAATCCGTGGTGGCGGGTGACCGGTTGGGCAGTAAAAACACAGATCAAACTTGAAGGTGAGGGAAGTCACAAGGGCTCTGCAGCTCAGGAATTACAGTTCCAATTACCGTGACGCACTTACATCCCAATTATACTTTTCACTGACCTTACCTTCATGTATTCACTCACCTCACTGTGCATATAAAACTGCTCCTGAGAAGGACTAGCCACTCCAGCTTTTCGTAGATAAAATAGATCATCAGTGTTTAACAGTCACATTAGAAATGAACTGAGAGGGTGTATTAGATAGACTATTCAGTGTGGTGTTGGTACTTTCCTTTCAGACACTGCTGCTCTCAGTTTGGTTACACGTATTTGATGGAATCAGGACCTAAGATGGCTGGGAATTGTCTTTTTCCCCTCGTCATTTTGTCATTTTATTGAGGATGCATTCTTAGGGTGTTACAGTTCCCACTCGATTAGGTTTAAATTTGAGAAAACATTAACCCTTGTGTAGTCTTAACATTCTGTATACTGTCCTAAGGGTAAAATATTACCCGCCTTCACTAAATCCCTAAAATAAGGCAGCTTAATTGAATTCCCATTTTTGCGAATCTATTCGGCACGAAGAAACAACCTGTCACTCCTCACAAACTTCGTCATCAAATTTAAAGTTGAAAAAAGATAATTTAGTGGCGGATCATTTCTGACCCTTAAGACAACACAGGGGTTAAAGACTATCCACCTCCCTCCAAAATGATTCGTTCTAATGACTCATGTTCTCACTAAAGAATGGAATTGACTATACTGTAGGCTTTGTACATAGACGTGAAATACCTACCAGTCACATGACCTCGGCCTCCTCACTGGCAGTTACGGTTCTGGGTGGAAGTACACATACGTAGTGTATGTTATGGTCTGATCTCTTTGTTTCCAAAGAAGAAGACAAAGGGAAGAAGAAGAAGAAGAAGAAGAAGAAGAAGAAGAAGAAGAAGAAGAAGAAGAAGAAGAAGAGGAAGAAGAAGAAGAAGAAGAAGAAGAAGAAGAAGAAGGAAACTATCAAACTATGAAGTAAAAAAATATCAAGAATGTGTGGTAAACATCTAATTAGCATGGTGGCTAGTGAAAATCTACAATGAGTGTTCTATTGTCACCATTTAATTGTATAAAAGACAGCAGAAACAGCAGGGGAAATCAAGTGGTGTGACTTCTTGCAATTTGATTAAGTTGGGCAAAGTGTCAAATGTTACAAAAAGTGTGAAAATGTAGCTTGAAATAGAATCAGTATCAGGTAATAGTTTCAAAGCACTCGTCTGATAAAATCTCCTGCTCACATTTCATGGATTTAATTTGAGTTATTTATGCGTTTACGGTTGATTTAAGACTGAGACTAATTAATACACTGGTTCATACGCACATGCCTTTGATATATTCTTATGCCTGTTGTAGGCGTCAGAGCAAATGTCACTGGTTTGTTCTTGTGTTGTTTATGTGCATGTGTGTGTGTGTGTGCGTGTGCGTGTGTGTGTGTGTGTGTGTGCGTGTGTGTGTGTGTGTGTGTGTGTGTGGACATCTTCTCAAATGTTCCAGTGAGATATTTATGCATTTACTTCACTTAGGCACCTGCTTGCCTACTTATCAATTTATGATTGAGACATTAGATGGCCAATAAAGTGGAAACCACTGTTGATCTTGACTGGGATTGATCCTGAATATTATATGTCAGACAGTTTGCTCAGAAATACCCCCAAAAAACCCCAAAAACCCACAAACAAACGAACAAAAAAACATTGCCTTTGTGAGAGGATACACCTGAACGCAGTCAGCGGGCAGATAAACGTTGAGCCGGAACGTCTTTCTTCAGCACACGTCCGTGACACAAAGAACCTCGCCTTGTGCCTTCCTGCCCCTGTGAATTATCACCCTGGCACAGACCTGCGGATTATAAAACTGCTTACAGCTGTACACTACACACTACTTATATATTTATTTTCTCTTCTATGGATTTTTAAAAGGAAGACCTAATGTACCAGATTGTCCTCAGTATTGTCTGTGAAAAATGACCGTCCGTGCCTCTTGATCCAAATCACAGTCTCACAAAGTACATATTCCTGAAGTCTTTATTAATCAACCCCTTTATACTTTGTGCTGATGCAAATCCTGTAACTTATGAAGAATAATGGACTGTGATTAATATGGGGAAAAAAAAAAACTATAGAACTACTACTCACTCAACATTGAGGTTTTTTATCCTCAAGCAATGATTTCTTGGCATTAAATTATTAATAAACTCATTCCTGCTTTGTAAAGTAACTTGCTCCTTCTTATGAATTATTAGTAAAGGTGTTATACTACGGTAATGAAGTTATATGTGCTTTAAACAAAAAAAAAAATGTTTTTTAGCACTATATTATGTTTTTTTCTTAAGAAACCCTTCTGATTTATGTGACAAATAAATTAATAAATAAATTAAATCTGCTGTGCTTCATTGCTTCAGATGTGTTGATTTCGATAAATTACTTCACTCTGTTCACCCCGGGAGACCGCATCAGTCCAATCGCATGGACTAATTTGTCATTAAATAAATAAATAAAAAGACAAACAAGCGAATAAAAAAAGCACAAAGAAAGATTATAAAAATGATACAGCCTTTTGAATGCTGTCCCGCTGGGGCCTGGATTCAGCCCATTGTGAACCATGGGAATCGTGTGAGAGGACTTCATGTGGAGATGTATCACACTGTGGAACATTCTAGATCAGGGTTTCTCAACTCCAGTCCTTGCCAGAAGGTTTTTGTTCTAACTAGGAACTCACACGCCCGACTTAACGACTGAACCAATCGACCAAAAATGCCCATGATTTGTTGAACCTAGGGTGTGTGACTTCCTGCCTCCTATGTTTCAAACTGGCAAGTGGATCATGAGGACTTGAGTTGGAAAATGCTGATCTCGACCACTAGTCCGTTCATTTCTTGAGCAAGAATCAGTACAGAGAGCAAACAGAGTTACCTGAATTTCCATAGTACTGCCTACTTAAATATGATTTAGACTTTACACCTGAATCTAATTCCCAGTGAAGCTCTGGTACCCCATGGCTCAAACCTTAGCTATAAGCCATGTTCTCCTGTTCTGGGCGCTGCTGGCTTCAATGCTTCAGGTCATTTAAGGTCATCGGTGCTTCCGGGATAATTCCAACTTTTAAGACTCCAGTAGAGCCAAGGTATAAGCCAGCTGGGGTCAATTATATTTCACTCCAGGACACGAATTGTAATCCGCTTGAAAAATTGAGAAATATGTATGGCCCGTTTTTTTCTTAATTCATGAATTTGACTATTGTGGAGAGTGATATCTTCCCTCCGGGCATTTCCCTCCAAAGCCCAGTTTTTATATAAATTCAGCCTGTCACCATACACTGCCAAGCCTCACATTTCACTCATGTATTTATGTATGAAGCCCTGGCAATATACTGTCAAACAATCGAACAGACAATACCACGGTGTGCTTGTGAAACAGAGTTACTATGCAGAACAATGCTTAGAATTAATAAACAAAAGTGCAAACTAACTTTCAAATTAATTTAGTAATTTCAAAGAAGGCTCTGGAATCATCGTATTAATTCAAACAAAATGTCCGCTCCTGAGTTGCGGACCTGAGTGTTCAGCGCTGTATCTTACATGACATCACACTTTTCCCATTCCTGGGTTACTTCAGACTGTCTAAACCATTTTCCATAGGCACAACAATGCATAATGCATACCTGACCCTGCACAAGAACGGTTCTGATAATGCACCACATATAAATCATTCACAGATACCCTTTAGAACACACTCCTGAATTTGCCCCAAACCAGAACAACCGTTGGAAAAACACACTGTTTTCATGGGATAGCCATTAATATCTTTCTCATCAGGTCTCACATGACTGTCTTTATAACCACTCGCCAAAGGACATATTCACATTTTATTTCACTTCGTATTTTATTCATTTAGGTGTGTTTCTATTACATTTTCATTATTTTCAGCTTGGTTTCAAAATTAATGATGAAATAAAATCCAGATCAGGGTGTTGGCAAAATGCAGCATCTATCCATTCTAATTTGGGATTTATTGTGTTTTAAATCATCATATCTCATCAAATCTCCCACATCACAAACAGCAAATACAATTTAGATTAATAAATACTAAAAGAAAAAAAAAAAGTCTGGATTTAACACCTGTCTCTCTGCTTGGGGGAACAGACAGGCGTAGGCCCACTGTTATGCGATCCCGTTATCAAAGGCCCGCCTGAAATGAAGTGTTAGAAATAACGGTCAGATGTATGGTCTTCAGGACCCCGGTCTATTAAATCTGATGCATCTGTGAGCAACCTTTCCCCTACCCTTTATCTCAGAATAGCAGCTTGATGGATCAATAAACTCCTCTTTATGATCTATAAATGGTGCATAGGTTCTCCCACAGCATCAACAGACCCCACAGATTAAATGTAAATTGAAATTGACTGTAACAGTTATCCTTTTTTATTTATATACATGAGCATTGCTGGCTAGAAATGCTGGACCCATTTTCACAATGGAACAGAGCCATAACAGATACCAGACCTTGGAGCCCATCCACACACTGGAACAGAGCCTGAACAGAGACCAGACCATGGAGCCCATCCACACACTGGAACAGAGCCTTAACAGATACCAGTCCACGGGGCCCATCCACACACTGGAACAGTGCCTTAACACATACCAGACCATGGAGCCCATCCACACACTGGAACAGAGCCTTAACAGATACCAGACCATGGGGCCCATCCACACACTGGAACAGAGCCTTAGTAGATACCAGACCATGGGGCCCATCCACACACTGGAACAGAGCCTTAACAGATACCAGACCATGGAGCCCATCCACACACTGGAACAGAGCCTTAACAGATACCAGACCATGGGGCCCATCCACACACTGGAACAGAGCCTGAACAGATACCAGACCATGGGGCCCATCCACACACTGGAACAGAGCCTTAACAGATACCAAACCATGGGCCCCATCCACACACTGGAACAGAGCCTTAACAGATACCAAACCATGGGGCCCATCCACACACTGGAACAGAGCCTTAACAGATACCAGACCATGGAGCCCATCCACACACTGGAACAGAGCCTTAACAGATACCAGACCACGGGCCCCATCCACACACTGGAACAGAGCCTTAACATATACCAGACCATGGGGCCCATCCACACACTGGAACAGAGTCTTAACAGACACCAGACTGTGGGGCCCATCCACACACTGGAACAGAGCCTTAACAGATACTAGACCATGGGGCCCATCCACACACTGGAACAGAGTCTTAACAGACACCAGACTGTGGGGCCCATCCACACACTGGAACAGCATCCACTGGTCAATGCTCTTAATACCAAAGTTGTCAGTAGAAATGCATAAGAAAGATTACAGTACATAAAATAAAATAAAATAAAACATTTAGAAAGTATACACAGGGACTACAAATATCCATAAGCAGTAAATAAACATGGAATAAAAGCCTTTTTGATTCCAAGTCAGCAAGAGAACGTAAAACAAATATTTTCTCTATTTTGTTGTTAAAGACAGAACAGCAGGTGGGTATTTATTTATCACGCCTTTGGCAAATACGATTTGAAATTCAGATTTCCTTTTGGCTTTAATGTCAACCTTTTTTATCATTATTATTCATTGTTAGATCACGGCAGATAACAAAGGCTTAACTCTGTGTCCTGCACATGGCCCAATAAAAGTAATACAATACCGTTTTAAGGCTCGAGCACTTCTGTTCGAAAAAAGGCTATCTTGATCATTTCCTTTGGCCTGAACAGAACTGACAACTACCTGAAGAAAAGCAAAGCACAGAGGTGTTATGCTAATGTAGAGGTAAATATGGCCACTGCATTGTGCAGTATTCACAGGTCTGGAAGCAAAGGTGCTTAATGACCCACTGCCAAAAATAGTTGTCATCTTCTGGATGTTGCAGCAATGCAATGGTAAATGGCAGGCATTTATATGGCGCCTTTATCCAAAGCGCTGTACAATTGATGCTTCTCCGTTCACCCATTCATACACACACTCACACACCGACGGTGATTGGCTGCCATGCAAGGCCCCGACCAGCTCGTCAGGAGCATTAGGGGGTTAGGTGTCTTGCTCAGAGACACTTCGACACAGCCCGGGCGGGGGATCGAACCGGCAACCCTCCGACCGCCAGACGACTGCTCTTACCGTCTGATCCCTGTCGCCCCATGTGAGGAACGTCTCCCATTACGAGGCAGTGACACACACACACGTTGAGCTGAACTGGGGAAAGCTGCCTTACCACCTTCGCACACGCTCCCTGGTGCCACTCGTAGACCCACCGGCGACGTCGTGGTGCTGTGATTGCTGAGAGCCAGGTTGTGCTGCGCATAACCTGATTGTAATTATGATCGTTTGCGAGATCAAAAGCAATGAAATTGCTTCACTGTCTGGAATCAGTACTTTTGATTTGCTGTGCTTGTACTGAAGAAGAAAAAAATGCAAAACAAAAACAATAAAAGAGGTTGTGCGCTTGCTCTCACCCGCTGCTTTTTTAAAAACATTTTGCAAGTTTGGGTTGAACTTTGAGAAAACAGAATAACTCATGTAGCAACACCATTGCGGTGCTGTAGTGTGAAAGGGAAGCGTATATACAAATCACTGGCTTTTTGCTGAAACAATGACTGTACTGCATGATGCATCGTGACTACATCACCGGCTTAAAGGAACACAGGGATGTGAGGAAGGAGAGATAACAACGGGGCTGACTCGATGTGAAATCTGAGAGTGTTTGACCAGAAACGAGCTTGACGGTGTTATTTCAGAACGCATGCCGGGGTCCTGGTCCCTCGCTTCCTCACCGGCTTGTCAGACTCAGAGCTGAAGTAAGAGCCGCTGTGGCATATTTGCTCGGACTTTGCTGTACAACGCCTCAGCAGATCCGTCATCTGGATGCCTGTAGATCCCACAATGCAACGGTACGGCAGTATCGCGCTGTCTCGGTGAATCATTCCGACTGCACAGTGTTTGCAGTCTCCCGGAGTGTGGCAGATCGTGCGTCCATCCAAAGTACCGTTGGATGTTTTATTCTCTTTTATGCAGGAAAAAAAGTCAGTTAGTAAGTAAGTAAGTAAGTTAACTATGCAATTACATTTTTGCTAGGTAGATTGATATAAATAATACATAGATAGATAGATAGATATATAGATAGATAGATAGATAGATCACTAGAGCACAGCAAAGTTTTTCAATCCAAAATTAATACTATTTGTAACCAGGTCTGTAAGGAACGAGTCTAGTGATTAACATGGTAGGTATTGTCTAAGCCAGTGAGGATGACATGTCATACATACAATAGGTATGTACAACAACTCTGACTCCATGATGGATCCTGCAGCACGACAGTGCTCGACAAAGAGAGAATTAAAGAAAGGGCCAGAAGAACAGGATTCCAGATTCCATACATGTATGATTTGGGAGGGTTGTCCTGGAAAACTCCCGCCCTTCGCAACTCTAGATTTGGGTATCATCTATGGTGGGTATTATATGAGGCCGGGTCATCAGAGGATCTTGATTTCTGCAGATTTTCGAGCGGAGAGTGGCGAGAGATTATGCCAGACATGGACAGGGAGATGCTGGCCATGCTGGTTTGGAGACAAGAGGACAAAGTGAGTTAAGAGACTGGGAGAGACCTGAGTTAAAAGTAGAGGTAGCAACATCGACAGGCAGGTTAGAGACAGAAGCCTTCAGGATGAAGTCAGCCCTGCTGTAAAATCCACCTACTTTGCCAGCCTGACCTGCTAAATGGAGCTGGTCATAAGCTGGTCTAGCTGGGTATGAGCTGGTCAACCAGCATGGCAAATCTGTTCATAAAACTTGTCAAGCTGGGTATGAGATGGTCAACGAGCTAGTGCTGATAGTTTGTATGAGCTGGTAGCTGGTTTAAAAAACATAGCATGAACTAATCAAACCATGTCAAGCAGGGAGCTGGTCTGAACTGGTCAAACAGCTAAATTATGCCAAGCCTGCAGTTTATCTCAATTGGTCAACCAGTGACCAGGCTAGTTTGGGCTGTTCTTCTTCAGCAGGGAAGATAAAGTTGTGGGACAAGGTGAGGGATGAGTGTGAGAGATTATCCCTGAACGTTATAGTGGGTTAGAGGGTTGTTGGATTTGTGGGAGTGTGGGTTGGAGAGAGAGAATAAACACAGACTTGAATACAGGACTGGAGCTGTAAGTGCTTCGCCAGTTATGTTTGTTTGCCTTGTTGCACTAAATCGAGCCATTCAAACCATGAGAAAAGCTTCACAATCTCCACATAAAACCCTGCTCAGTACCCCCACATAAAACCCTGTTCAGTACCTCCACATAAAACCCTGTTCAGTACCTCCACATAAAACCCTGTTCAGTACCTGCACATAAAACCCTGTTCAGTACCTGCACATAAAACCCTGTTCAGTACCTGCACATAAAACCCTGTTCAGTTCCTCCACATGAAACCCTATTCAGTGCCTCCATATAAAACCCTTCTCAGTACCTCCACATAAAACCCTACTCAATATCTGCACATAAAACCCTACTCAGTACCTCCACATAAAACCCTGTTCAGTACCTCCACATGAAACCCTATTCAGTACCTCCACATGAAACCCTGTTCAGTACCTCCACATAAAACCCTACTCAGTACCTGCACATACAACCCTACTCAGTACCTACACATAAAAAAACCTACTCAGTACCTCCACATGAAACCCTACTCAGTACCTCCACATGAAACCCTATTCAGTACCTCCACATAAAACCCTGTTCAGTGAGAAGTCACACAACAATCTTCACATGTCAGCAGACTCAAGTGGGAGTCCCCAGTTTGGGCTGACGTTGAAAGATGGCTTAGTCTATATCGATGGTATAAGCTTAGCAACGAAACAGACAGACATGCACAGATCAACGCCCACCCACACTTGCACACACACACACACACACACACACACACACACAGTTTTGGTTTAAACAGATGCAACTAGAGGAGCACTTTCAGTCTGAACTTTAAATGAACCTATCTGATAATCTCCACATTCACTGTTCATTGATGTTCCTCCCTTTCTTTTCAAAGTATTGATAATTTGACAGGGAGATGCTTTATTTTTCTGTGCACGGAGATTAATTCATGCATTAAAAAACATTAAGAATCACTTCTATTAGCAGTATTAATTGATTGTTTTGAAATGCATGATTAACATTAATTAGGTGGTTTTACAGCACTTCTCCGACAGTAGCCTAAATGATACTCAGCCTTTATGAATTACTGTAGAATTTACAGCTATAATTTATTTAGACTTGTTTTCCAATACCTGTCATACACGACAGGCTGTAAATCTGTAGTATTTGAAATGAAACAATAAATATGTGGTTAAAGCACAATTGTCAATACTGTTAGTCTGCTTTAGTTTGAACTATTTACATCCATATTCGGTGCTCTGTGTAAAACATTGGTCATTTCCCCTCAGTACTAATCAATTTCATATTCTCAAAACAAATGGCTATGGCTTTGGCTTTTTTTGTATGTGAGCATGAATTGGACTATATTAAAGCAATGTCATTCCATGAACCTGTAGCGTAGTGGTAAAGGTAAGTACACACAAGGTCGGTGGTTCTAATCCCGGTGTACCCACAATGAGATCCGCACACGCCAACTCCACGCAGAATAAAACCAAATCTCGGATGTAGCGTACATGTAAAAACTTCACAGTGAATAATTGATATTATTGCCATTTCCTGATATTTTAATGCATAAATTAAACTAAAACCTATTTTCCTTTGTTTTTTGATCAATTTCTCAAGTACAGGCGAACGGACAGAACTTTAAATAAAACAATTTCCCAAGAACTTTGCAATAACCTTGCCCCTCCAGTGGGACTCATTACAAAACGGAATAGCGATATTTAACTGAGGCTGTGATGATGGGGCGATGTGGCCTGCCACTGCGTTTGACTTCCTTTTGTTACTCAGCTTCAAAAAGTGCACTTACGTTCACCCTGACAGCGCATTGATCACACACTCCCGCGATGAAGGGGGTGTCAGTCAGCAGCTTCTTTAGACACACACATAGGCGCGCGCACACACACACACACACACACACACACACATGCACGAGCACACACACACACACACACACACACATGCACGAGCACACACACACACACACACACACACACACACACACACACATGCACGAGCACACGTACACACACACACACATATACACACACATACACACACACACACACACACACATACACACACACACATACACACACACACACATACACACACACACACACACACACACACACATGCACGAGCACACACACACATACACATGCACGAGCACACATAGGCACACATTTAGATGCACACACACACACACACACACATACACACACACACACACACACACACATGCACGAGCACACACACACATATACATGCACGAGCACACATAGGCACACACTTAGATGCACACACACACACACACATACATACATGCACGAGCACATGTACACACACACATAGATGTGCACACACACACACACACACACACAAACACAGAGACACATAGACAGGCACACATTTTTTATATCGTACATCGGTTCAATTAAACTTGTTAACCGTACTCTGTTGCCATGGCTTCATGCTAATGTTTTTATATAGTATCACGACCAAATCATTCTAACACACAAAGAAACTGCATCTGTACAGGGAACATTGTTTTGACAGCCACAATGGATGTTCTACTGCATTGGACCGCAGGCCTAATTGCTGTCGACCACATAACTGGCAGGCTGGCAATAAAAGAGTATTCCTTTGAGTCAAAGATCACTCTCAAACCTCATCTTTCCCCCGCAATAATTAGCTATGAAAACTCACAATAGCTTCTGAGGGAAAGTTGAGAAGCATGCAACACCAGAATCTTTGTTATGCTGTAGTCTTTGATCTGATGTAAAGGTCTGAGCCTTTTGCTTCCAGCTATGCAATGCGAACAGTGGGAAAAAAAAAGAAAAAGTTGATTTTACCTGTCTATCTGCCCATCGGCGCACCTGGGTCAAATACATAATTGTTTTGGATTCAAATACTTTTCTGAGCTCATTTGATCTTGCCAGGCACAAGTGACTCACCTGAGGGGACCAGACGGTGGGGCACGCTCTTTCTCAGAGAATTTCATAGGTTCCAAAACACCCGACAAGCTCAGTAAAGCGTAGAATAAGCATTTGAATCAACGACGGATTTGACCCAGGTCCGCTTTTAAAATGATCTCCGATCTGCTTTTTTTTGTTCTTTTCTTCCCCTCATGTGAGCTTGTTATTCTCTCAAAACTTGCGGGCAGACTAAAAATAAGCAGCCCAGGAGGGACGGTGGGTTTAATCAGATTTCTGGGAAGCCTGTTTGGAGCAGCGTGCCATATTACACGGGCAAAAGCCCCTATAATCAATGTCCGCATCCAGTGGATCGATAGCCCATGCCAACGGGGGCGGTAAAATATGCGCAGACCTTTAGCGAAGCGGGCCCGGGTTTTTCACTTCTTTACGTCCCGCGCTCGCCGGATAACGAGGTCTTTTGGGGAGGCCCTTTAGTGAGGCCTGCCAGATCCAGGTCAAGGCCTGGTCTGTGGGTCTGTGGGCCGTGGCGCCGAACTACCAGGGCTGCTTAATTTAGCATGAAAATACAGATATGTATGTGCGTGGATGTGGCCCTAATTAGCTCATTAAAGCCAACGGAGAATAAATAAATAAATAAATAAATGCACCTTTTGTAGGGGGCACCAGGGGACAGCCTTACCGTTCCTGTTTTTCCTGAAAGGACTTTGTACTTTATTCTGCACCTTGGCATCACGGTTCAACACAGAGCTCATCGATAGCGGCAGGTATGGAAAGCGATTCTTGGGAAGAATAGCGTGGTGTCCAAAGGGTCAGGCCGGTTGAACTCAGAGCAACAAATGCAGAATAATTGGTTGCTGTAAAAAAGAAAAAGGAGGGGAGAAAAAGAATGACGGATTTCTTGCTGTGATAAGGATACTGACTTAACTGTTATTCCTGTCATGTGTGGATTTGCTAAGCACATAGGAGGTGGGGACCCGGCAATCCTGTTCTTGGCTACGCACATGCCACATAATAAGGACCCGTTGTCGCTGAAACATTGACAACGTAAAACATTTTAGACAGTTCCATGAGTTTTAACACTCAAATGTTATACTGTGTGGCCAGATTGATTGAAAATGCCACCTGTAAAATGTTATAAATGCAAATAAATCCAGGTATTCGGGCCAGTGTTACTTATTGTATGGGGTTAAACGTTGCCATCAGTTAAGGTATTAATGTTTCTGCTTCAGGGATCAGTATGTTTTGTTTCATTTTTCATTGCGATGTATACTCAGTGAGCACTTTATTAGGTATTTATTAGACTTATATTTTAAGCTCATTGGTCTTCTGCTGCTGTAGCCTATCCAATTAAGAGTCTGTCTGTCAGCTTTGACCAGTCTGGCCCTTCTCCACTGACTTAACAAGGCATTTTTGCTCACAGAACTGCTGCTCACTTGATATTTATTTTTTATTGCACCATTCTCTAGAGATTAGTATAACTAACTCTAGAGATTAGTGTGTGTGAAAATCACAGGAGATCAGCAGTATCTGAGATACTCAAACCACCCTGTCTGCCACCAACAATCATTCCACAGTCAAAGTGACTGAGATCACATTTCTTCCCCATTCTGACATTTGGGCTAAAAAAACAGCTGAACCTCTCGACCATGTCTGCATGTCTGTATGCATTTATTTGCTGCCACACGATTGGCTGATTAAATATTTGCATTAGCTAGCTGCTGTACAGGCCTACCTAATAAAGTGCTCAGTGAGTATAAATGTTTGCTGTTAAAGTCATTTGTCACTTTGTTTTTAAGTGCACATTGAACCTGTGATAATTCCCTGTGATTAAAGGACAAAAAAACATTGAATTTACTGTTGCCGGGTATCTTGTTATTTTGAAATTATTGTGGTATGAAATTTAACCTGTGGAAGTACAGCTGAAGAGGAAGCAATGGCATTTTATCACAAAAATACATTTCTAAATATATATCTCTAGTATTCAATATGCAGGGTTAAACAAAAGTCAATCTGGCACATACGTGTGCACAATTTTAATAATACAAATAAAACAGAAAGGTTACGCAAAAATAGAATGCATTTATCATCTGTTCAGACTGAATGTCTGAGTCACTGAGAGTACACACACATACACACACACACACACACACACAAACGCACTCACACACTCACACAGACACACACACTCATGTATTTATCTACTTTGGACTGTAGTTTGTGTATACAGCAATGCTGGGCAACATTTTCCATTGCTTGAACTGATCTAATGATGACCTTGATACAGAACGCTTTTCCAAACACGGTGCATCTGCTTCTGTCAGTGGATGATGGCTGGTCACCCTCACTTAGCCATGACCTCTGTCACACTCTCTCCCTGCACGATCGTCTGTCTCAGCGTTACACTGTCCCAGGTTCTGGACATCGTATGGACCCCCACATAAATAAATAAAAACTTTACAATGTCAAGGCAAGGCACCGCTCAACGTGAATGCTGAAGTGTGAGTGTGAGCATGCATAAGAACTGAGAGAGGGGCTTTACATCTCCGGGAGATGAAAAGGTAAGTATTGCAGGATTGAGACGTGTGGTGTATCGCAAGACCGGAGACGCCATTCTATGCAGCTAAGGTTTTCAGTGAATAACGTTATAAAAATAACTTAATTTCTTAATTTTACAATTGTGCTGAGCAGGGTTCATTTAGTCTGAAGGCTTGTATTGTCAACTGACATTTCTGGAAAGGGGTACAGTACGTATCCATCACTCGGGATACATAAATACGTACGTATGCCACAAAGAAAATAATGAATCTTGGCTTCTTGGCTTTTTGTTAAAGACAGTGAGTTTAAATTCATTTTTAATTTCACCTTAAACAAAGCCTTGCACATTGTTTCTTTGAAAAAAAAATAAAGTGATGGATAATGCATAATTCATCACAATACAATACCATCATATGAATGGGAACTGTAATCATCTTTTAATTAGCTGACGGCCTATTGTTCTCTGCCCGCTTTCCCCAATGTCCCGGTCTGGAAATACTCCTGACGATTATTCCTGAATTTCTTTGGATTTACGCTAGCTTAGTCATTCCTTCATTCATTCATTCACTCATCCATTCATGCATTATCAAACACCCTGTTTGACTGGCTTCTCTCAGCCCGGGTTGAAGTATGAAGTTATCTGATCTGCAGTTTTTAGCCCTGTATTTCCGATAGACGTGCCACAGTCCTACCCCGCCCAATCACTGGCCAGCCACCTGCTGCTGATGTCATTCCCTCAGAGTTCCATGCTGACATCACCTCAGCCACGGCAGCTCAGGTGCCATGGTTACGGACACTCTTGCCGAACATGGCCCCGATATCTTCCCCTCTCTCAGAGACATTAAGGTCTCCTCTTAACAAGCCAGTCATGCACGCTCGGATCTTATTGACTTCATCAGTGCAGGGGTCACATTTCAGCTGGTCTGCTTTGCGTTAACTGTGCATCAGTCCATCCGTCGTTGGGTCAGGGCTGCCATTTTGTGTATTACCTGTAGCTGTTCCCCTTGGACCATCACCAGCCCCCATGTGTGATACAGACAAGTGGATACCTTGATCGCCAGTAAATTCAAATTGCTGAATGTACTAGGCTATCCTAAATTGTATGCTACAAATGCATTGCTATCACTATGTTTTTGTACCAAGGATGTACAATAGGCAATATGCAGTATATTACGGTTTAGGGGCCACACGTAAAAAATGTGCCTTCACATTACATTGACTGTTGTTGACATGTATTTACATTTAGCAGACGTTTTTAATCCAAAGCGACTTACAAATGCATAGGTTCTTCCACAAGTTAAAGCATCACATCCATAGCTAGT
Source organism: Conger conger (assembly GCF_963514075.1). NCBI lineage: Eukaryota > Metazoa > Chordata > Actinopteri > Anguilliformes > Congridae > Conger > Conger conger. The sequence goes on along the minus strand of NC_083763.1, from coordinate 73,626,707 downwards.
AAAATACACACGCACAACAATGAACTGTTGTTCTAAACATATAGTCATCATAAGTACAATTTTTAGACAAGAGGGATAGGGATATCAGAAAGAGGGGCGAGGGAAAATCAGGTGGGATGACTAAGGTACAGTTTAAAAAGGTGTGTTTTTAGTCTGCGTCGAAATAGGGGGAGGGATTCTGCTGTCCTGACAGTGGTAGGCAAGTCATTCCACCACTGAGCAACCAGAACGGAAAACAGGCGTGAACGTGCAGCTCGACCGCCAGGTGCTCGTAGAGAGGGAACCATAAGGCGACCAGAGCTGGCAGACCGGAGTGGTCTAGCTGGGGAGTAGGGAGTGATTAAGGATTGTATGTAAGGTGGGGCAGTCCCCTTAGCAGCCTGAAATGCCAACACTAGGGCCTTGAATCAGATGCGTGCGGCAATAGGAAGCCAGTGGAGGCCAATGAGAAGCGGGGTGACATGAGCCGACCTGGGCTGACTGGTGATCAGGCGGGCTGCAGCATTCTGGACCAGCTGGAGGGGCTTGATGGCACAAGCTGGGAGACCGGCTAGGAGGGAGTTGCAGTAATCCAGGTGGGAAATGACGAGCGCCTGGACTAGGAGCTGGGTGGGCTTCTCCGTCAGGAGATGACGGATACATGCAATTTCTACAGGTAATTAAAAACAATCACAGTCACCTCCTGCAGTGGCCTAGCCGAGAGGAAATGACATCACAAACACCATGCATGCAGATAAATCAGGTGTGTTGCTAGGAGATGAAAAATGGTATTTTGATTAAGATAATGATATAATTTCCTCACAGCTGGGATTGCATGATCATAATGTGTTTGATGTCGTCATTCATGTTGCGTAACTGTAATTACAATAACATCAGGGGCAAATAAAAACATATTTAGAATATCATAACTATCGACACACAATGCAGAGATGCAAGAAACATGCAAGAAAATACTTAGAATGAAGTAAATACATGATTAATCATGCGAATCAGAGTTTACGCACAGCGATCCTACTCACAGTTTCCTTATCTTATCTCACATCAGCATGTCATTGTACCTTGGGATTTAAGAGAAATGTGTTATTATTATGGTGAGTATGCAACCAATAACAGTTCAACTGGCATGCTCCCATTGGGATGGGTTGTTAAGGGGGAGGGGGGTGAGTTGAGGGGAGGTCTTCAGCCTATTCCAGTACAGAAGGAGAAGAAAGAAGAAGAAGAAGAAGAAGGAATAAGGAACATGCAATGCTACTGCATAAGCAAAAGCAATGCCTGTTATTCTTTAGGAAATTTGGCAGGCCTTTCATCCCAATTTGCATATTTTTACAAACTCTGCATTATCCTTTTAATGGGTGGATTCTGAACAGCGACAGTGGGAGCTCTCTGCCTTCTCTGGCAGATGCTAAGACAGCAGTGTTTTAGTTGGCAGTGGAAAATATCTGGACTTAGCCATGTTTGTTTTGCTCTCAATTCACAAGCAGTTTCTTTCTATCTGTTTTTTTGTATGAGATCATAAATCTACATTAATTAGAAAGACTCAGTCTGCTCTGATTTCCCTGTGTTGATTTTCACAAAGGGAACTTTCACAAAAGTATTTCAATTTGATGGTCAGACTGTTAATGTGAAATGATGACTTTTTTTTACTTTTGAACATTTCTTTGTTGTTATATCAGACAAAACCGCAGAACAAAGAACAAAAACAAAAATATGAAGAACTGAGG